>NW_026913931.1:0-7703 GCF_034315485.1 Pezoporus occidentalis | reverse complement strand
GCTTTGGGTGTTTTGGCCTTGTTTTCACCTGTTTTTGGCCTGTTTTGGGGCTATTTTGGGTCTGTTTTGGGGCTCTGACCCTGTGTCCCTTAGGAGAAGGAGGACAAGGTGGTTTTTTGGGTGGTTTGGCATGTATTGGGGTTTGCTTTGGGTGTTTTGGTCTGTTTTTTGCCTGTTTTTGCTCTGTTTTGGGGCTATTTTGGGCCTCTTACCCCGTATCCCATAGGAGAAGCAGGACAAGGTGGTTTTGGGGTGATTTGGGTTGTTTTTGTCCTGTTTTAGGGCTGTTTTGGTTGTTTTGGGGCTGTTTTGGGTTGGTTTTGGCCTGGTTTTGGGGCTGTTTTGGGGTCTGACCCTGTATCCCAGAGGAGAAGCCTCACAAGTTGGTTTTGGGGTGGTTTGGGGGTCGTTTGGTGGTGTTTTGTGGCTGATCTTGCTGTTTTTGTCCTGTTTTGGGTCTGTTTTGGATCTGTTTTGGGGCTCTGAGCCTGTATCCCATAAGAGAAGCAGAACAAGGTGGTTTTGGGTCTGTTTTGGGGCTCTGACCCTGTATCCCGTAAGAGAATCAGGACAAGGTGGTTTTGGGGTGTTTTGGGTCTGTTTTGGGGCTCTGACCCTGTATCCCATAAGAGAATCAGGACAAGGTGGTTTTGGGGTTGGCTTGGGCTGTTTTAGGGGTGGTTTTGGGTGATTTGGTGTGGTTTTTTCCTCTTTTTGGCCTGTTTTGGGGCTCTGGGCCTGTAACCCACAGGAGAAGCAGGACAAGGTGGTTTTTTGGTGGTTTTCGAAATGCAAACAAAAGTCTCAAGGCTCAAAGTTTCACATGAACACGTAAGTAAGGTTATATAATTACAGAATATATAGATAGATATAATTACATAAAAATATACATAATTAAAATTATCCATAATAATAATAGAAATGCTTATATATCTCTCTTACCATTATAAATCATACAGTCTAAGAGAAATGCTTTTCAGCCCTCTGGGCTCATGACACCTCAGACCATAGGTGCGCACGTGTGTGTGCGCGTGCTGCGGGGGCGGCAGTCGGGTCGGGGGGCTGCAGCATCTGCAGAATGGCTTCCCTACATGTAAAACCTGCACTTGCTGGATATGTGACAGGGCTCACGTCCAGCCCCACAGTCTCACCGCATTGCTTGTTCCAATGAAGAGTGGCCATAGTGGAACATCAGCTGGTTTGCCAGAGGCCCAGGAACAAGAGGCAAAGGCACCAGCAAGGGTCCATGGACCCAGTGCAACTGCAAAGTTCACCAGCCAGAGAAAGACAAAGGCATCGGCTACCTGGAAGATGAAGAGGTACTCAGGTACGCGCTTTCTCCTCCATAAAAAGCAAAAGTACGCTGAGCACCTGCACACAGTTCAGTCACCTTGGTTGTGCTAAAAGCCTGTCCGGGAAGAAAAATCAACACCACAATGATAAGCACTGAATCCTGTGTCCACAGGCTCTGAAATTTAGCAGCTTCATACAAATCACATCATTCTGCTTGATGTCTCATTAGATCATTCAACACTGCACTCCAGTACCATGTAACCTGTTTGCATATATAAGGACTCATGTCCTATGCAGGTGTTTAACTTTAAACTATACGGTTGGCAAACAGGGCTGCTTACCACACGACTGAAACCTAGAGATATGGAATTTGAATGTCAGAAATATACTTTTAAGATACACAAACGCTTCCGTTTCATTAAAGAAAAGCTGCTCACATAAAAAGTAATAGTGAGGAAATAAGAACAATTGAAAACCAGAGGGTAAGTCAAAACCAGAGGCTTGTGCAAATCACCACAACTGAATTGAAATCAACTGAGCTGAGCCATTCTGTGCAAGCTGCCACAGCTTCCCTTACCCATCTCACGGTATTAAAACAGGAGCAGTCTTTACATGAAATTACTCTTCCTCACTTCTGTTGTTCAATTCATGCGTTTGCTCAGTTTGGGCGTTAAATAAAACCAGTCAGTTCCTAATCCCTTTTTTTTAGTGTTCGGGTATCAGGATGCTGGGGAATTGTCTGGGATGTACCTAACCACAGCAGTGCATTGACATTTAAACACCTGAAAATAACCTTGATATAACATTTGATAAATAATTCTAGTTTTCAAGAAACACTTCAATTCAACCCCACACTCAAGTCAAAAGACAAGTATTTCTGGAGCTCCATAAAGGTCATCACTGTGCAAAAGCAGCCAAGCCTCTGCTTTGAAACCTGGCTGGTCTTTGGGCAAGTGAGGCACAGCTTTCAAATTCTTCCACTGCCTTTTGAGAACCACAAAACCAGAAATCCTCATGAATTCAGGAACACTTTTCCAAATAAACCTCTATTTCTGCGTCTTCTTTTCTCACCCAGAAAATGAGGCTGGTTGATACTCACCTGCTCACAGGACACTGCACAAAGAAAATGCTTCATAGCTCTAAATTGCTTTGAACAAAGGAGTCTTAGCTGAACACGAAGCACTATTTTCAGATTTAACATGAGGAATCATTACTTAAGATATACACATTTCCTCACATTGCATTTAACAGCGATTAAGAAATACAATTAGGATAGCTCTCACAGCAGGGAAGTATTTGTAACACCTCCCTCTGGGTCACAAGTCAGCTTTGCATACTTGCATGGTGTTGGATTAGCCATTACTTTATACACAGGTTCTCCTGATGTAGCCAGAAAACTGAATGAGGTTTTTCAAGGAGGAATCCCAGAGCTGTGGGCTTTGAGCAACTCAGGAGTCTGCAGGGGGTAACCACAAGCTCTAAAACACTTGTGCCGCTCACAGAAAAACGCTCTTGCTATGCAGAGATGTGTATGAAGGGCCACAGACAAGACTGAATACTTTCATTACTTACAGAACTCAGGCAGACTTCATCCCAGAGCTGTATGCCATGGCCCTCTTTGCATGACAAAGAACAATTTGTTTGCAAAACGTGACTGTCCCCTTTCTGACACTTTACCAAAGCCTTGCCTTTCCAGGGACAGACAATGGCTGCTGTCAGGCAATTCAGAGGACTCCGGGCGCTCTGTGTTCTCTTACTCCTTCCCTACATTATTCTGTACAAAACACACGTGGAGCCCACCCAAGCTAACTAAGCGACCATTAACATCAGGTTCACAGAGCATACAGCCAAGAAAGGGCATAGTCACTCTTTGCTGAGGTTCCTTTTTCACCCCTTGAAGCCAACCTTATGTAGTATAAAAGACCTTGCATGATCCTCTACCTTGGCATGGGTTTTAGTCCAGTTCTTTCTAATGACATTGAATTCACTATCCAGTTGGTACATCACACGCAAATGCCCAGTGAGGAGGAGTGCACCTGTGCAGCAAGTGCAAAGTGACCAAATAGCCCTTTTAACGCTGGTTTGCCTAAGGTGAAAGCAGAGACTTATCCGGTCTTGTAGACCAGAAGACTGTTCCTCCAGAGAGGTACACAGATAGAAGGATACACAGCTGTCACAGCCTCGTAGGAAATACAAACTGCAATGAGTATGAAGGTGACAATTGGCTAGAACAACATAGACATTATATAGCCAGCAGACCTGGGAAAGAAACAAAACATGTCAGTAAGCTGCAGCAATTTAAGAAACAAGCTTTTTTTTTTCAGTCCTCTTCTAGCATCATCCTTTTTACTCTGAGCTACTCGTTGATAGTGGTAGCATAATCTAGAGCTGGGATCTCAGAATACTGCAGGCTCTTTCTTCAGATGTCTTTACATCTTCACTTTGCCATTTCTACCACTCCACTTCTATCAGCAGCACTACAATCAACATTATCAATTTGCCATGTTCCAGCCTGTCTTCTACTTCCTCCTTCTCCATTACTGCTTCACAGATCCAGCTCTTTCCACGCCACAAACCCATTTCAATCACATCTTCTTGCTGCAGTAATGACCCTTTATTTCCTTGTCCCACGCTGCTCAGTTCATATGCTCTTCCCTCGGCTCCTACACACCTGAAATTACCTCTTGCTATTTTGCATTTGAGGACTCTGTCCCCAGGCCCTTGCCTGCCTTAAGTACTGACTATTTTGGGGCACGACATTCAGTTTGTCTTCGGAATGCCAGGACGTGCTAACACCTTCCTGGACTATGTGACTTTCCTTGCATGTGCCCTAAATGAATGGTGCCTGCCTTTGGCTGCTGGCAGGCAGAAAGAAGAATGGCCTTTCACTGTTGGCAGGAACCTGAGCGCGTCGGCTCCTACTCCTCCAGGGACTCCTCTCTGCAAGCGAGTGAGTGGATACAGCCCCGCTGGGTAAACCGGACACAGCCACCTCAGAGGTGAGCGCCTCCAGCTGGGTGATCTCATGGGATGGGACTGCAGAGAGCAGGGGTTTGTTCACTCAAGCTTACAGGTTGGTTCTCTTCACATTCTGGCCACCTGCCTCTTCTGTTACTCCAAATTGTCTCTCCAGTGACTCTGTAAGCTTATCACAAGCCTTTCTGTCTCTTAGTATTTCCTGCAGGATTGACTTGTGGCATTTCTGACGCTATGTGTTTGGCAGGAGGCAGTTTCCAAAATGTAAAAGCAGACAAAGTTACCCAATTCCTGCTGCTAAACTAGTAAATGGTGGGAGAGCGCAAGGGAACCCTCGTGTGCAATCAGGAGCTGAAGAGCAACACATCGATTTCTGTCTGAGTCTAGAGATGCAGAAGTCCAGTAGAGGCACACAGCAGAAACAGTCACTACGTACTAGCAGCGTGCAGCAGGTCACGATAGGCCCCTTGGTTTCCACAGACACCATGGACGGAGTAACGACTGTTAACTGTTTGCCCCTATGGATTTCAAGACAATTGCAGTAGTTTTGAAAGAGGAGTTAAAAGGCATTGAAAAATGCAATTTGATTTCCAGTCGTTAGCAGCTCGGTTTGCACCTTCCCGAACACAGGGCATGGGCTGTTAGGTTTCCAGGAATTGCACGCAGAGCTTCACCTCATGCATTAGGCAGGAGAGTAAAACCAGCACCCTTTCCGTGCTGCTGAAAAACTACAGAATGTTAGCACTTCCCAGCAGGAAGTTTATGAACTTCCTGAAATCCTTCTACCTGTCAAGGTTGTGAACAAAAGTGCTGCAGAGCGTTAACAGTGTTCCTGTATTGTCATGAACAGGAACTAAAGAGGATAATTCAGTCCTGCCAAAATTAATTGCAATGCTTTAACTGCACAGTAGCTAAGACAGGAAACAGGTACCTGGCTGAATGCAGAACCTCAGCATTTCCCAATCCCGTTACAAAAATCCTAAACCCTGACTCCTGAGAACCATAACATCAACAGAGAGGGCAGAAAACTACAAGCAAGTGCACACAGAGAAACTCAGAGCTAACTCCATGTGCTCTAACAGAGCCTACTTCCGAGGCCCTCAAGGCCTTAGCTCATTTGCAATTAAATCCAAGGGCGTGTTAAGTCCATTTCTCCTTTCTTATATTCCCATTAAAACAAACCCAAACCAAACTCAAACCACAACTAAGAGTTGGCACTGGATAAACCAGCAACCACTGTGAATAAAGCCTATCCAGATTTCAGAAAACACAAAATGCAGAGGCCTCCCAACTCTCACATCCTGCTCTGCTTTCCTTTGTAAGCAGAGCTGAAAAGAAGAGCCTTGGACCACACCACATCACAATGTCTGGTCGTGGAATTCTCCTTTTCCCTCTGCACACTTATGCATTTCCAGAAAAAAAGGTCTTTCCTAAATTAAAAGCCCCAGCCAAAACAACACCACTCCTCTACCACTAGTATATGTCTCTCTGGAGACAATCCAATGACAGAGCAAAGCTGGCAGCTGTAGCTCTTAGGCTCCTGTTAACAGTGCCCCACACTTGGCACACACCTCCTTGCACCCAGGATACATGGGGCCGCTAACAGCGTCTGTACTCTTAAGGCAGGGAGCTGGGAGATAAGAAATGTCTTACTGCAAACGAGAAAGCAAAATCAGCCACAAAACACCACCAAACCACCCCCAAACCACCCCAAAACCAACTTGGGAGGCTTCTCCTCTGGGATACAGGGTCAGACCCCAAAACAGCCCCAAATCAGGCCAAAACCAACCCAAAACATCCAAAACAGCCCCAAAACAACCCAAAACCACCCCAAAAAAAACCTTGTCCTGCTTCTCCTATGGGATACAGGGTCAGAGCCCCAAAACAGGACAAAACCAAGCCAAAAGCAGGCCAAAACACCCAAAACAACCCCCAAAACAGGCCAAAACCACCCCAAAATCACCTTGTCCTGCTTCTCCTATGGGACACAGGTCAGAGTCCCAAAACAGGAAAAAAACAACCCAAAACCACCTGGAACTGCTTCTCCTGTGGGATACAGGCTCAGAGCCCCAAAACAGATCCAAAACACCCCAAAAACCACCCCAAGGCAACCTTGTCCTGCTTCTCCTCTGGGACACAGAGTCAGAGCCCCAAAACAGCCCTAAAACAGGACAAAAACAACCCAAAACACCCGAAAACCACCTTGTCCTGCTTCTCCTATGGGATACAGGGTAAGAGGCCCAAAATAGCCAGAAAACAGACCAAAACCAGGCAAAAACCAGACCAAAACAGCAAAAGCAAACCCCAAAACATGCCAAACCACCCCGAAACCACCTTGTGCTCCTTCTCCTAAGGTACACAGGGTCAGAGCCCCAAAACAGACCCAAAATAGCCCCAAAAAAGGCCAAAAAGAGGCAAAAACAAGGCCAAAACACCCAAAGCAAACCCCCAAACAACCCCAAACCACCCCAAAACCACCTTGTCCTCCTTCTCCTATGGGATACAGGGTCAGAGCCCCAAAACAGACCCAAAACAGGCCAAAACCAACCCAAAACACCCATAAACCCAGCCCAAAACCACCTTGTCCTGCTTCTCCTATGGGATACAGGGTCAGAGCTTCCAAACAGCCCCAAAACAGCACAAAAACGGTCATAAACCCCCAAAAGAGCCCCAAAACACCCCCAAACCACCTTGTCCTGCTTCTTCTATGAGATACAGGGTCAGAGCCCCAAAACAGGACAAAACCAGGCCAAAACCACCCCAAAACCACCTTGTCCTGCTTCTCCTATGGGACACAGGTCAGAGCCCCAAAACTGGACAAAACCACCCCAAAACCACCTTGTCCTGTTTCTCCTGTGGGACACAAGTTCAGAACCCCAAAACAGGCTCAAAAAAAGTACAAAAACAACCAAAAACTATTCAAAACCACCCCCAAAACAACCCCAAACCACTCTAAACCCACCAAAAAACCACCTTGTCCTGCTTCTCCAGTGGGATACAGGCTCAGAGCCCCAAAACAGACACAAAACAGGCCAAAAAGAGGAAAAAAACACACCAAAACACACCAAAACACCCCTAAAACAGCCCAAGCCAACCCCAAAACCACCTTGTCCTGCTTCTCCTATGGGATACAGGGTCAGAGCCTCAAAACAGACCCAAAACAGGACAAAAACAGCAAAATCAGCCACAAAACACCACCAAACCACCCTAAAACCACCAAAAAGCACCTTGTCCTGCTTCTCCTGTGGGATACAGGGTCAGACCCCAAAACAGCCCCAAACCAGGCCAAAACCAACCCAAAACATCCAAAACAGCCCCAAAACAACCCAAAACCACCCCAAAAAAAACCTTGTCCTGCTTCTCCTAAGGGACACAGGGTCAGAGCCCCCCCAAAAAAACGAAAATAGCCCCAAAACAGGCCAAAACCAGGCAAA
>NW_026913930.1:0-3668 GCF_034315485.1 Pezoporus occidentalis | reverse complement strand
GTCATAGTGTCATAGAGGAGTCATAGAGGAGTCATACTGTCATAGAGGAGTCATAGAGGAGTCATACTGTCATAGAGGAGTCATAGAGGACTCATACTGTCATAGAGGAGTCATAGAGGTGTCATACTGTCATAGAGGAGTCATAGAGGAGTCATAGAGGAGTCATAGAGGAGTCATAGAGGAGTCATAGAGGAGTCATAGAGGAGTCATAGAGGAGTCATAGAGGAGTCATAGAGGAGTCATAGAGTCATAGAGGAGTCATAGAGGAGTCATAGAGGAGTCATAGAGGAGTCATAGAGGAGTCATAGAGGAGTCATAGAGGAGTCATACTGTCATAGAGGAGTCATAGAGGAGTCATAGAGGAGTCATAGATGGAGGAGTCATAGAGGAGTCATAGAGGAGTCATAGAGGAGTCATAGAGGAGTCATAGAGAGAGTCATAGAGGAGTCATAGAGGAGTCATAGAGGAGTCATAGAGGAGTCATAGAGGAGTCATAGAGGAGTCATAGAGGAGTCATAGAGGAGTCATAGAGGAGTCATAGAGGAGTCATAGAGGAGTCATAGAGGAGTCATACTGTCATAGAGGAGTCATAGAGGAGTCATAGAGGAGTCATAGAGGAGTCATAGAGGAGTCATAGATAGAGGAGTCATAGAGGAGTCATAGAGGAGTCATAGAGGAGTCATAGAGGAGTCATAGAGGAGTCATAGAGGAGTCATAGAGGAGTCATGAGGAGTCATAGAGGAGTCATAGAGGAGTCATAGAGGAGTCATAGAGGAGTCATAGAGGAGTCATAGAGGAGTCATAGAGGAGTCATAGAGGAGTCATAGAGGAGTCATAGAGGAGTCATAGAGGAGTCATAGAGGAGTCATAGAGGAGTCATAGAGGAGTCATAGAGGAGTCATAGGAGTCATAGAGGAGTCATAGAGGAGTCATAGAGGAGTCATAGAGGAGTCATAGAGAGGAGTCATAGAGGAGTCATAGAGGAGTCATAGAGGAGTCATAGAGGAGTCATAGAGGAGTCATAGAGGAGTCATAGAGGAGTCATAGAGGAGTCATAGAGGAGTCATAGAGTCATAGAGGAGTCATATACGAGTCATAGAGGAGTCATAGAGTCATAGAGGAGTCATAGAGGAGTCATAGAGGAGTCATAGAGGAGTCATAGAGGAGTCATAGAGGAGTCATAGAGGAGTCATAGAGGAGTCATAGAGGAGTCATAGAGGAGTCATAGAGGAGTCATAGAGGAGTCATAGAGGAGTCATAGAGGAGTCATAGAGGAGTCATAGAGGAGTCATAGATAGAGGAGTCATAGAGGAGTCATAGAGGAGTCATAGAGGAGTCATAGAGGAGTCATAGAGGAGTCATAGAGGAGTCATAGAGGAGTCATAGAGGAGTCATAGAGGAGTCATAGAGGAGTCATAGAGGAGTCATAGAGGAGTCATAGAGGAGTCATAGAGGAGTCATAGAGGAGTCATAGAGGAGTCATAGAGGAGTCATAGAGGAGTCATAGAGGAGTCATAGAGGAGTCATAGAGGAGTCATAGAGGAGTCATAGAGGAGTCATAGAGGAGTCATAGAGGAGTCATAGAGGAGTCATAGAGGAGTCATAGAGGAGTCATAGAGAGAGTCATAGAGGAGTCATACTGTCATAGAGGAGTCATAGATAGAGGAGAGTCATAGAGGAGTCATAGAGGAGTCATAGAGGAGTCATAGAGGAGTCATAGAGGAGTCATAGAGGAGTCATAGAGGAGTCATAGAGGAGTCATAGAGGAGTCATAGAGGAGTCATAGAGGAGTCATAGAGGAGTCATAGAGGAGTCATAGAGGAGTCATAGAGGAGTCATAGAGGAGTCATAGAGGAGTCATAGAGGAGTCATAGAGGAGTCATAGAGGAGTCATAGAGGAGTCATAGAGGAGTCATAGAGGAGTCATAGAGGAGTCATAGAGGAGTCATAGAGGAGTCATAGAGGAGTCATAGAGGAGTCATAGAGGAGTCATAGAGGAGTCATAGAGGAGTCATAGAGGAGTCATAGAGGAGTCATAGAGGAGTCATAGAGGAGTCATAGAGGAGTCATAGAGGAGTCATAGAGGAGTCATAGAGGAGTCATAGAGGAGTCATAGAGGAGTCATAGAGGAGTCATAGAGGAGTCATAGAGGAGTCATAGAGGAGTCATAGAGGAGTCATACTGTCATAGAGGAGTCATAGAGGAGTCATAGAGGAGTCATAGAGGAGTCATAGAGGAGTCATAGAGGAGTCATAGAGGAGTCATAGAGGAGTCATAGAGGAGTCATAGAGGAGTCATAGAGGAGTCATAGAGGAGTCATAGAGGAGTCATAGAGGAGTCATAGAGGAGTCATAGAGGAGTCATAGAGGAGTCATAGAGGAGTCATAGAGGAGTCATAGAGGAGTCATAGAGGAGTCATAGAGGAGTCATAGGAGTCATAGAGGAGTCATAGAGGAGTCATAGAGGAGTCATAGATAGAGGAGTCATAGAGGAGTCATAGAGGAGTCATAGAGGAGTCATAGAGGAGTCATAGAGGAGTCATAGAGGAGTCATAGAGGAGTCATAGAGGAGTCATAGAGGAGTCATAGATAGAGGAGTCATAGAGGAGTCATAGAGGAGTCATAGAGGAGTCATAGAGGAGTCATAGAGGAGTCATAGAGGAGTCATAGAGGAGTCATAGAGGAGTCATAGAGGAGTCATAGAGGAGTCATAGAGGAGTCAGAGGAGTCATAGAGGAGTCATAGAGGAGTCATAGAGGAGTCATAGAGGAGTCATAGAGGAGTCATACTGTCATAGAGGAGTCATAGAGGAGTCATAGAGGAGTCATAGAGGAGTCATAGAGGAGTCATAGAGGAGTCATAGAGGAGTCATAGAGGAGTCATAGAGGAGTCATAGAGGAGTCATAGAGGAGTCATAGAGGAGTCATAGAGGAGTCATAGAGGAGTCATAGAGGAGTCATAGAGGAGTCATAGAGGAGTCATAGAGGAGTCATAGAGGAGTCATAGTCATAGAGGAGTCATAGAGGAGTCATAGAGGAGTCATAGAGGAGTCATAGAGGAGTCATAGAGGAGTCATAGAGGAGTCATAGAGGAGTCATAGAGGAGTCATAGAGGAGTCATAGAGGAGTCATAGAGGAGTCATAGAGGAGTCATAGAGGAGTCATAGAGGAGTCATAGAGGAGTCATAGAGGAGTCATAGAGGAGTCATAGTCATAGAGGAGTCATAGAGGAGTCATAGAGGAGTCATAGAGGAGTCATAGAGGAGTCATAGAGGAGTCATAGAGGAGTCATAGAGGAGTCATACTGTCATAGAGGAGTCATAGAGGAGTCATAGAGGAGTCATAGAGGAGTCATAGAGGAGTCATAGAGGAGTCATAGAGGAGTCATAGAGGAGTCATAGAGGAGTCATAGAGGAGTCATAGAGGAGTCATAGAGGAGTCATAGAGGAGTCATAGAGGAGTCATAGAGTCATAGAGGAGTCATAGAGGAGTCATAGAGGAGTCATAGAGGAGTCATAGAGGAGTCATACTGTCATAGAGGAGTCATAGAGGAGTCATAGAGGAGTCATAGAGGAGTCATAGGAGTCATAGAGGAGTCATACTGTCATAGAGGAGTCATAGAGGAGTCATAGAGGAGTCATAGAGGAGTCATAGAGGAGTCATACTGTCA
>NW_026913929.1:0-5284 GCF_034315485.1 Pezoporus occidentalis | reverse complement strand
TTAGGGCTATATTTCTATATATATAGTGTTGCACTCACTTTGTTACAGTTACAGGGGAGAAATGGGTTAGGGTTAGGGTTAGGGTTAGGGTTAGGGTTGGGGTTGAGAACCTCTGTGGGTCATTAGAATGCTCTTGAACATACTTTATTTTGCTCACTTTGTTACGTTTACTGTGTTTTCCTATATATCTAGATATATAGTATTACACTCGCTTTGTTACAGTTAGAGGGGAGAAATGGGGTAGGGTTAGGTTTACGGTTAGGGTTAGGGTTAGGGTTAGGGTTAGGGTTAGGGTTAGGGTTAGGGTTGAGAACCTCTGTGGGTCATTAGAATCCTCTTGAACATGCTTTATTTTGATCACTTTGTTACGTTTCCTCTGTTTTCCTGTATATATATATACATATAGTATTACACTCACTTTGTTACAGTTACAGGGGAGAAATGGGTTAGGGTTAGGGTTAGGTTTAGGGTTAGGGTTAGGGTTAGGGTTAGGGTTAGGGTTAGGGTTGAGAACCTCTGTGGGTCATTAGAATGCTCTTGAACATGTTTTATTTTGCTCACTTTGTTACGTTTCCTCTGTTTTCCTGTATATATATATACATATAGTATTACACTCACTTTGTTACAGTTACAGGGGAGAAATGGGTTAGGGTTAGTGTTAGGGTTAGGGTTAGGGTTAGGGTTAGGGTTGAGTACCTCTGTGGGTCATTAGAATGCTCTTGAACATGCTTTATTTTGCTCACTTTGTTACATTTACTGTGTTTTCCTATATATCTATATATATAGTGTTGCACTCACTTTGTTACAGTTACAGGGGAGAAATGGGTTAGGGTTAGGGTTAGGGTTAGGGTTAGGGTTGGGGTTGAGAACCTCTGTGGGTCATTAGAATGCTCTTGAACATACTTTATTTTGCTCACTTTGTTACGTTTACTGTGTTTTCCTATATATCTAGATATATAGTATTACACTCGCTTTGTTACAGTTAGAGGGGAGAAATGGGGTAGGGTTAGGTTTACGGTTAGGGTTAGGGTTAGGGTTAGGGTTAGGGTTAGGGTTAGGGTTGAGAACCTCTGTGGGTCATTAGAATCCTCTTGAACATGCTTTATTTTGATCACTTTGTTACGTTTCCTCTGTTTTCCTGTATATATATATACATATAGTATTACACTCACTTTGTTACAGTTACAGGGGAGAAATGGGTTAGGGTTAGGGTTAGGTTTAGGGTTAGGGTTAGGGTTAGGGTTAGGGTTAGGGTTAGGGTTAGGGTTGAGAACCTCTGTGGGTCATTAGAATGCTCTTGAACATGTTTTATTTTGCTCACTTTGTTACGTTTCCTCTGTTTTCCTGTATATATATATACATATAGTATTACACTCACTTTGTTACAGTTACAGGGGAGAAATGGGTTAGGGTTAGTGTTAGGGTTAGGGTTAGGGTTAGGGTTAGGGTTGAGTACCTCTGTGGGTCATTAGAATGCTCTTGAACATGCTTTATTTTGCTCACTTTGTTACATTTACTGTGTTTTCCTATATATCTATATATATAGTGTTGCACTCACTTTGTTACAGTTACAGGGGAGAAATGGGTTAGGGTTAGGGTTAGGGTTAGGGTTAGGGTTGGGGTTGAGAACCTCTGTGGGTCATTAGAATGCTCTTGAACATACTTTATTTTGCTCACTTTGTTACGTTTACTGTGTTTTCCTATATATCTAGATATATAGTATTACACTCGCTTTGTTACAGTTAGAGGGGAGAAATGGGGTAGGGTTAGGTTTACGGTTAGGGTTAGGGTTAGGGTTAGGGTTAGGGTTAGGGTTAGGGTTGAGAACCTCTGTGGGTCATTAGAATCCTCTTGAACATGCTTTATTTTGATCACTTTGTTACGTTTCCTCTGTTTTCCTGTATATATATATACATATAGTATTACACTCACTTTGTTACAGTTACAGGGGAGAAATGGGTTAGGGTTAGGGTTAGGTTTAGGGTTAGGGTTAGGGTTAGGGTTAGGGTTAGGGTTAGGGTTAGGGTTACCTCTGTGGGTCATTAGAATGCTCTTGAACATGTTTTATTTTGCTCACTTTGTTACGTTTCCTCTGTTTTCCTGTATATATATATACATATAGTATTACACTCACTTTGTTACAGTTACAGGGGAGAAATGGGTTAGGGTTAGTGTTAGGGTTAGGGTTAGGGTTAGGGTTAGGGTTGAGTACCTCTGTGGGTCATTAGAATGCTCTTGAACATGCTTTATTTTGCTCACTTTGTTACATTTACTGTGTTTTCCTATATATCTATATATATAGTGTTGCACTCACTTTGTTACAGTTACAGGGGAGAAATGGGTTAGGGTTAGGGTTAGGGTTAGGGTTAGGGTTGGGGTTGAGAACCTCTGTGGGTCATTAGAATGCTCTTGAACATACTTTATTTTGCTCACTTTGTTACGTTTACTGTGTTTTCCTATATATCTAGATATATAGTATTACACTCGCTTTGTTACAGTTAGAGGGGAGAAATGGGGTAGGGTTAGGTTTACGGTTAGGGTTAGGGTTAGGGTTAGGGTTAGGGTTAGGGTTAGGGTTAGGGTTGAGAACCTCTGTGGGTCATTAGAATCCTCTTGAACATGCTTTATTTTGATCACTTTGTTACGTTTCCTCTGTTTTCCTGTATATATATATACATATAGTATTACACTCACTTTGTTACAGTTACAGGGGAGAAATGGGTTAGGGTTAGGGTTAGGTTTAGGGTTAGGGTTAGGGTTAGGGTTAGGGTTAGGGTTAGGGTTGAGAACCTCTGTGGGTCATTAGAATGCTCTTGAACATGTTTTATTTTGCTCACTTTGTTACGTTTCCTCTGTTTTCCTGTATATATATATACATATAGTATTACACTCACTTTGTTACAGTTACAGGGGAGAAATGGGTTAGGGTTAGTGTTAGGGTTAGGGTTAGGGTTAGGGTTGGGTTGAGTACCTCTGTGGGTCATTAGAATGCTCTTGAACATGCTTTATTTTGCTCACTTTGTTACATTTACTGTGTTTTCCTATATATCTATATATATAGTGTTGCACTCACTTTGTTACAGTTACAGGGGAGAAATGGGTTAGGGTTAGGGTTAGGGTTAGGGTTAGGGTTGGGGTTGAGAACCTCTGTGGGTCATTAGAATGCTCTTGAACATACTTTATTTTGCTCACTTTGTTACGTTTACTGTGTTTTCCTATATATCTAGATATATAGTATTACACTCGCTTTGTTACAGTTAGAGGGGAGAAATGGGGTAGGGTTAGGTTTACGGTTAGGGTTAGGGTTAGGGTTAGGGTTAGGGTTAGGGTTAGGGTTGAGAACCTCTGTGGGTCATTAGAATCCTCTTGAACATGCTTTATTTTGATCACTTTGTTACGTTTCCTCTGTTTTCCTGTATATATATATACATATAGTATTACACTCACTTTGTTACAGTTACAGGGGAGAAATGGGTTAGGGTTAGGGTTAGGTTTAGGGTTAGGGTTAGGGTTAGGGTTAGGGTTAGGGTTAGGGTTAGGGTTGGGTTGAGAACCTCTGTGGGTCATTAGAATGCTCTTGAACATGTTTTATTTTGCTCACTTTGTTACGTTTCCTCTGTTTTCCTGTATATATATATACATATAGTATTACACTCACTTTGTTACAGTTACAGGGGAGAAATGGGTTAGGGTTAGTGTTAGGGTTAGGGTTAGGGTTAGGGTTGAGTACCTCTGTGGGTCATTAGAATGCTCTTGAACATGCTTTATTTTGCTCACTTTGTTACATTTACTGTGTTTTCCTATATATCTAGATATATAGTGTTGCACTCACTTTGTTACAGTTACAGGGGAGAAATGGGTTAGGGTTAGGGTTAGGGTTAGGGTTAGGGTTGGGGTTGAGAACCTCTGTGGGTCATTAGAATGCTCTTGAACATACTTTATTTTGCTCACTTTGTTACGTTTACTGTGTTTTCCTATATATCTAGATATATAGTATTACACTCGCTTTGTTACAGTTAGAGGGGAGAAATGGGGTAGGGTTAGGTTTACGGTTAGGGTTAGGGTTAGGGTTAGGGTTAGGGTTAGGGTTAGGGTTGAGAACCTCTGTGGGTCATTAGAATCCTCTTGAACATGCTTTATTTTGATCACTTTGTTACGTTTCCTCTGTTTTCCTGTATATATATATACATATAGTATTACACTCACTTTGTTACAGTTACAGGGGAGAAATGGGTTAGGGTTAGGGTTAGGTTTAGGGTTAGGGTTAGGGTTAGGGTTAGGGTTAGGGTTAGGGAACCTCTGTGGGTCATTAGAATGCTCTTGAACATGTTTTATTTTGCTCACTTTGTTACGTTTCCTCTGTTTTCCTGTATATATATATACATATAGTATTACACTCACTTTGTTACAGTTACAGGGGAGAAATGGGTTAGGGTTAGTGTTAGGGTTAGGGTTAGGGTTAGGGTTGGGTTGAGTACCTCTGTGGGTCATTAGAATGCTCTTGAACATGCTTTATTTTGCTCACTTTGTTACATTTACTGTGTTTTCCTATATATCTATATATATAGTGTTGCACTCACTTTGTTACAGTTACAGGGGAGAAATGGGTTAGGGTTAGGGTTAGGGTTAGGGTTAGGGTTGGGGTTGAGAACCTCTGTGGGTCATTAGAATGCTCTTGAACATACTTTATTTTGCTCACTTTGTTACGTTTACTGTGTTTTCCTATATATATATATATATAGTATTACACTCACTTTGTTACAGTTACAGGGGAGAAATGGGTAGGGTTAGGGGTTAGGGTTAGGTTTTAGGTTTAGGGTTAGGGTTAGGGTTAGGGTTAGGGTTGAGAACCTCTGTGGGTCATTAGAATGCTCTTGAACATGCTTTATTTTGCTCACTTTGTTACGTTTCCTCTGTTTTCCTGTATATATATATACATATAGTATTACACTCACTTTGTTACAGTTACAGGGGAGAAATGGGTTAGGGTTAGTGTTAGGGTTAGGGTTAGGGTTAGGGTTGAGTACCTCTGTGGGTCATTAGAATGCTCTTGAACATGCTTTATTTTGCTCACTTTGTTACATTTACTGTGTTTTCCTATATATCTATATATATAGTGTTGCACTCACTTTGTTACAGTTACAGGGGAGAAATGGGTTAGGGTTAGGGTTAGGGTTAGGGTTAGGGTTGGGGTTGAGAACCTCTGTGGGTCATTAGAATGCTCTTGAACATACTTTATTTTGCTCACTTTGTTACGTTTACTGTGTTTTCCTATATATCTAGA
>NW_026913928.1:0-9123 GCF_034315485.1 Pezoporus occidentalis | reverse complement strand
GGGCACGGCGCAGAGCGAGGCCGAGGACGTGGCCGTTCGCTTCATGTCCCCCCGCGCCTACGGGCTGGTCCTGGCCACCACGTCCCGGCACTCCGCGGACACCCTGCGCCTGGAGCTCGATGGAGCCCGCATGAAGCTCACGGTGAACCTGGGTGAGCTCCGGCACCCAAAGGGATCCCCTGAGCCCGCACCCGGGACCCCAATGGGGAGAGGAGAGGAGGGGGGGAGATGGATCTGGTTCCTCCATCCCCTTTGTGCCCCCATCGGGTCCTGTTTTCCCCCCACACACCCCGGGTTTTGGTTCTTCGGGACCTCCCCCCCGCTGCCACTTGGGGGCTCGGCACTGGGACCACACACACCCCCTCCATGGGGTTGGGGATCCCCCCCTTCATTGGGGACCCCACTGTGGTTTCGGGGACCCCCCAGGGGTTGGAGACCCCGCTGTGGTTTTGGGGTCACCCCGGTCCCAGCGCGTGTGCCCCCCCCCACCCCTGCCCCCAGCGGTTGACGAGGAGGGGCCCAGCTCCGGATCCCATTGGGATCCCCCTGGATCCGCTGGGCTGGGCCCCGCTAAGGCCGGGACCCCCCTGGGGTGCCACCAATACCCTGAGCCCCCCACCCCCAGCACAGCCCAGTGCTGTTCCCATCCCATCCCCATCGCCATCCCACCCGTCCATCCCCTAACACCCCATCCCATCTCATTCCCTCCCATCTCATCCCATTCCCTCCCATCCCACCCGTCTATCCCATCCCATCCCCTCTCACCCCATCCTATCCCATCCCATCCCATCCCACCTGTCCATGCCATCCTATTCCCTTCCATCTCATCCCACCCGGCCATCCCATTCCATTCCCTTCCATCTCATCCCATCCCATCCCCTCTCACCCCATCCCATCCCATCCCATCCCATCCCATCCCACCTGCCCATGCCATCCTATTCCCTTCCATCTCATCCCACCCATCCCATCCCATCCAATCCATCCCATCCCATCCATCCCACCCATCCCATCCCAGTACAACCCCCTCCTGATCCCAAACCAGTCCCCTCCCAGTCTAATCCCATTCCCACCCCATCCCGGCCCCATTCCCGCTGACCCCTGGTCCCGGCCGCTCGTCCCCGGGGCGCAGGCTCCGCTGGCTCCGGTGCTTCCGAAGGGCTGATCCCGCTGCTCTTCTCTCCCCAGACTGCGTGCGCGTGGGCTGCAACCCCAGTAAGTGCGGGACCCCGGGGGCACCCAGCGCATGGGTCCCGCCGGGCCCTATAGGGGTGACACCACCAGAACCGGGTCCCCTATGGGGTGAAACCCCCCAAAACCGGGTCCCCAATGGGGTGAAACACCCCAAAACCGGATTCCCTATGGGGTGAAACACCCCAAAACCGGATTCCCTATGGGGTGAAACCCCCCAAAACCGGGTCCCCTATGGGGTGAAACCCAACCAAAACCGGGTCCCCTATGGGGTGAAACCCAACCAAAACCGGGTCCCCTATAGGGTGAAACCCAACCAAAACCGGGTCCCCTATAGGGTGAAACCCAACCAAAACCGGGTCCCCTATGGGGTGAAACCCAACCAAAACCGGGTCCCCTATGGGGTGAAACCCAACCAAAACCGGGTCCCCTATGGGGTGAAACCCAACCAGAACCGGGTCCCCTATGGGGTGAAACCCAACCAAAACCGGGTCCCCTATGGGGTGAAACCCAACCAAAACCGGGTCCCCTATAGGGTGAAACCCAAAACCGGGTTCCCTATGGGGTGAAACCCAACCAAAACCGGGTCCCCTATAGGGTGAAACCCAACCAAAACCGGGTCCCAACCAAAACCGGGTCCCCTATAGGGTGAAACACCCCAAAACCGGGTTCCCTATGGACTGAAACCCAATCAAAACCGGGTCCCCTATGGGGTGAAACCCAACCAAAACCGGGTCCCCTATGGACTGAAACCCAATCAAAACCGGGTCCCCTATGGGGTGAAACCCAACCAGAACCGGGTCCCCTATAGGGTGAAACACCCCAAAACCGGGTCCCCTATGGGGTGAAACCCAATCAAAACCGGGTCCCCTATAGGGTGAAACCCAACCAAAACCGGGTCCCCTATGGGGTGAAACCCACCCAAAACCGGGTCCCCTATAGGGTGAAACCCCCCAAAACCGGGTCCCCTATGGGGTGAAACCCCCCAAAACCGGGTCCCCTATAGGGTGAAACGCAACCAAAACCGGGTCCCCTATGGGGTGAAACCCAACCAAAACCGGGTCCCCTATAGGGTGAAACCCCCCCAAAACCGGGTCCCCTATAGGGTGAAACCCAACCAAAACCGGGTCCCCTATGGGGTGAAACCCCCCAAAACCGGGTCCCCTATAGGGTGAAACCCCCCAAAACTGGGTCCCCTATGGGGTGAAACCCAACCAAAACCGGGTCTCCTATGGGGTGAAACCCAACCAGAACCGGGTCCCCTATAGGGTGAACCCCACCAAAACCGGGTCCCCTATGGGGTGAAACCCAACCAAAACCGGGTCCCCTATAGGATGACCCCCCCCAGATGCCTGGGTCCCCCTTGCTCCCCAATAGGGGCTGAACCCCCCTTCATAAAGGGGCTGAAGACCCCCCAAACTGGGTCCCCTATAAGGGTGACCCCCCCAAAACAGGGTCCCCTATAGGGTGAACCCCCTCAATGCCTGGGTCCCCCTGGCTCCCCTATAGGGGCTTAAGCCCCGTTCATAAAGGGGCTGACACCCCAAAACCGGGTCCCCTATGGGGGTGACCCCCCAAAACCGGATTCCCTATAGGGGTGAACCCCCAAAACAGGGTCCCCTATAGGGTGAAACCCCCCTCAAAACCGGATCCCCTATGGGGTGACCCCCCAAAACCAGATCCCCTATGGGGTGACCCCCCAAAACCGGGTCCTCTATGGGGTGACCCCCCAAAACCAGATCCCCTATAGGGCTGACGCCCCCCCGGTGCCCATAGGGGTGGGACTCACGGGTGTGTGTGAGGAACGGGGGGTTCCTCATGCACGAGGATGAGCCCCCCACCCCACCCCCCCCCCCATGCAAGGGGGACCCAGGCGAGCCCCCCCCCCCCCCCCGGAGCCACGTGTGCAAACATGGGACACGCTATGGCCGTGCACACGCACACCCATGGGTGCAGACGCCTGTACATGGGTGCAGACGTGTGTACATGGGTGCACACACGTGTACATGGGTGCACATGCGTGTACATGGGTGCACATGCGTGTACATGGGTGCACACACACCCACGGGTGCACACGTGTGTACATGGGTGTACACACGTGTACATGGGTGCACATGCGTGTACCGGGGTGCACATGCGTGTGCATGGGTGCACACACACGCATGGGTGCACACCCGTGTACATGTGTGCACACGCGTGTGCGCTGCCACGCGCCGGAGCTGAGCACCGCCAAGCATTGCAGCCCTGCCCGCACACACACCTGGGGTCATGCACACACGTGCACGTGAGCCGTGTGGACACGTGTGGGGTCACAACCATGTGTGTGTGCATGTGTGTACACGTGTGTACATGTGTGTGTGCGCGTGTGTGTACATGTGTGTGTGTACGTGTGTGTGTACGTGTGTTTGCGTGTGTGCGTGTGTGTACGTGTGTGTGTACGTGTGTGTACGTGTGTGTACATGTGTGTGTACGTGTGTGTGTGTACGTGTGTGTGTACGTGTGTGTGTGTACGTGTGTGTGTGTACGTGTGTGTACATGTGTGTACGTGTGTGTGTACGTGTGTGTACGTGTGTGTACATGTGTGTGTACGTGTGTGTGTGTACGTGTGTGTGTACGTGTGTGTGTGTACGTGTGTGTGTACGTGTGTGTGTACGTGTGTGTGTGTACGTGTGTGTGTACGTGTGTGTGTGTACATGTGTGTGTACGTGTGTGTGTGTACGTGTGTGTGTGTACGTGTGTGTGTACGTGTGTGTGTACGTGTGTGTGTACGTGTGTGTGTACGTGTGTGTACATGCGTGTGTGTACGTGTGTGTACATGTGTGTGTGTACATGTGTGGGTGTACATGTGTGTGTGTACGTGTGTGTGTGTACATGTGTGTGTACGTGTGTGTGTGTACGTGTGTGTGTACGTGTGTGTGTGTACGTGTGTGTGTGTACGTGTGTGTGTGTACGTGTGTGTGTGTACGTGTGTGTGTGTACATGTAGTGTGTACGTGTGTGTGTGTACGTGTGTGTGTACGTGTGTGTGTGCACGTGTGCGTGTGCACGTGTGCACGTGTGTACATGTGTGTGTACGTGTGTGTGTGTACGTGTGTGTGTACGTGTGTGTGTGTACGTGTGTGTGTGTACGTGTGTGTGTGTACATGTGTGTGTACGTGTGTGTGTGTACGTGTGTGTGTACGTGTGTGTGTGTACGTGTGTGTGTGTACGTGTGTGCGTACGTGTGTGTGTACGTGTGTGTGTGTACGTGTGTGCGTACGTGTGTGTGTACATGTGTGTACGTGTGTGTACGTGTGTGTGTACTTGTGTGTGTGTACGTGTGTGTGTACACGTGTGTGTGTACATGTGTGTGTACGTGTGTGTGTACGTGTGTGTGTACGTGTGTGTGTACGTGTGTGTGTGTACGTGTGTGTGTACGTGTGTGTACATGTGTGTACGTGTGTGTGTGTGTATACGTGTGTGTGTACGTGTGTGTGTGTACATGTGTGTGCACGTGTGTGTGTACGTGTGTGTGTACGTGTGTGTACGTGTGTGTGTATACGTGTGTGTGTACGTGTGTGTGTGTACGTGTGTGTGTACGTGTGTGTGTACGTGTGTGTACATGTGTGTACGTGTGTGTGTACGTGTGTGTGTGTACGTGTGTGTGTACGTGTGTGTGTGTACATGTGTGTACGTGTGTGTGTGTACGTGTGTGTGTGTACGTGTGTGTGTACGTGTGTGTGTGTACGTGTGTGTACATGTGTGTACGTGTGTGTGTACGTGTGTGTGTGTACGTGTGTGTGTACGTGTGTGTGTGTACATGTGTGTACGTGTGTGTGTGTACGTGTGTGTGTACGTGTGTGTGTGTATACGTGTGTGTGTGTACGTGTGTGTGTGTACATGTGTGTGTGTGTACGTGTGTGTGTGTACGTGTGTGTGTACGTGTGTGTGTACGTGTGTGTGTGTACGTGTGTGTGTGTACGTGTGTGTGTACGTGTGTGTACATGTGTGTACGTGTGTGCGTGTGTATACGTGTGTGTGTACGTGTGTGTGTGTGTACATGTGTGTGCACGTGTGTGTGTACGTGTGTGTGTACGTGTGTGTACGTGTGTGTGTATACGTGTGTGTGTACGTGTGTGTGTGTACGTGTGTGTGTACGTGTGTGTGTACGTGTGTGTACATGTGTGTACGTGTGTGTGTACGTGTGTGTGTGTACGTGTGTGTGTACGTGTGTGTGTACGTGTGTGTACATGTGTGTACGTGTGTGTGTACGTGTGTGTGTGTATACGTGTGTGTGTGTACGTGTGTGTGTACGTGTGTGTGTACATGTGTGTGTGTACGTGTGTGTGTACGTGTGTGTGTACGTGTGTGTGTACGTGTGTGTACATGTGTGTGTGTACATGTGTGTGCATGTGTGTGTGTACATGTGTATACGTGTGTGTACGTGTGTGTGTGTGTACATGTGTGTGCACGTGTGTGTGTACGTGTGTGTGTACGTGTGTGTACGTGTGTGTGTATACGTGTGTGTGTACGTGTGTGTGTGTACGTGTGTGTGTACGTGTGTGTGTGTACGTGTGTGTGTGTACGTGTGTGTGTACGTGTGTGTGTACGTGGGTGTGTGTACGTGTGTGTGTACATGTGTGTGTGTATGTGTGTATGTACGTGTGTGTGTGTACTTGTGTGTACATGTGTGTGTGTGTGTACGTGTCTGTGTGTACATGTGTGTGTGTGTGTACGTGTGTGTGTGTACATGTGTGTGTGTGTGTGTACGTGTCTGTGTGTACATGTGTGTGTGTGTGTACGTGTGTGTGTGTGTACATGTGTGTGTGTGTGTGTACATGTGTGTGTGTGTACGTGTGTGTGTGTACATGTGTGTGTGTGTGTGTACGTGTCTGTGTGTACATGTGTGTGTGTGTGTACGTGTGTGTGTGTGTACATGTGTGTGTGTGTACGTGTGTGTGTGTACATGTGTGTGCCCCTGTGTCTGTGTACACGTGTGTGTGTACATGTGTGTGTGTGTGTGTACGTGTCTGTGTGTACATGTGTGTGTGTGTGTACGTGTGTGTGTACACGTGTGTGTGTACATGTGTGTGTGTGCCCCTGTGTGTGTGTACGTGGCATGAAGGGGAGCACACGCGTGTGCACGCTGTTTCTTTTGTGGGGGGGTGCATGGGGGTTGCATGGAGGGCTTGGAGTTGTGTGCATGGTGTCACCCGTCAGTGCCTGGTGTCACCCGGTGTCACCCATCAGTGCCCAGTGTCACCCGTCAGTGCCTGGTGTCACCCGGTGTCACCCATCACTGCCCTGTGTCACCCGGTGTCACCCATCAGTGCCCGGTGTCACCCATCAGTGCCCAGTGTCACCCGGCGTCACCCAGTGTCTCTCAGTGTCACCCGTCAGTGCCCTGTGTCACCCGGTGTCACCCATCAGTGCCCTGTGTCACCCGGTGTCACCCATCAGTGCTCTGTGTCACCCAGTGTCTCTCAGTGTCACCCATCAGTGCCCAGTGTCACCCAGCTGTTCCCAGTGTCTTGATGTCCCACTGTCCCGGTGTCCCAGTGTCCCATATCCCATTGTCCCGGTATCCCTGTGTCCCATATCCCATTGTCCTGGTGTCCCAGTGTCCCATATCCCATTGTCCAATGTCCCTGTGCCCCATGTCCCCCATCACACTGTCCCCATGTCCCCATCACGCTGTCCCCATGTCCCCCATCACGCTGTGACCCATGTCCCCATTACGCTGTCCACATGTATCCCATCACGCTGTCCCCATGTCCCCCATCACGCTGTGACCCATGTCCCCCATCACGCTGTCCCCATGTCCCATGTCCCCCATCACGCTGTCCCCATGTCCCCCATCACGCTGTCCCCATGTCCCCCATCACGCTGTCCCCATGTCCCATGTCCCCCATCACGCTGTCCCCATGTCCCCATGTCCCCCATCATGCTATCCCCATGTCCCCCATCACGCTGTGCCCCGTCTCCCCCAGGCAAGGGCCCCGAGACGCTCTTTGCGGGGCAGAAGCTGGATGACAACGAGTGGCACTCGGTGCGGGTGCTGCGGCGCGGGCGCAGCCTCCAGCTCTCCGTCGACAACGTCACCGTTGAAGGTGCGCGGGCACCGGGACACGGGGGCACGGGGATGGGGGGGGCAGCGCAGGAGGATGAGGGTGCTTGGTCATGGGTGCTCTGGTCCACGGCATGGGGATGCTCAGGTCCATGGGATGGGGATGCTCAGCTCCATGGGATGTGGATGTTCAGGTCTATGGGATGTGGATGCTCAGCTCCATGGGACGAGGATGCTCAGCTCTATGGGATGGGGATGCTCAGCTCCATGGGATGTGGATGCTCAGCTCCATGGGATGGGGATGCTCAGCTCCATGGGATGAGGATGCTCAGCTCTATGGGTTGGGGATGCTCAGGTCCATGGGTTATGGATGCTCAGGTCCATGGGATGGAGATGCTCAGGTCTATGGGATGGGGATGCTCAGGTCCATGAGATGGGGATGCTCAGGTCCATGGGATGGGGATGCTCAGGTCCATGGGGTGTGGATGCTCAGCTCTATGGGATGTGGATGCTCAGGTCCATGGGATGGGGATGTTCAGCTCCATGGGATGGGGATGCTCCGCTCCATGGGATGGGGATGCTCAGCTCCATGGGATGGAGATGCTCAGGTCCATGGGATGTGGATGCTCAGGTCCATGGGATGGGGATGCTCAGGTCCATGGGATGGGGATGCTCAGCTCCATGGGATGGGGATGCTCAGCTCCATGGGATGGGGATGCTCAGGTCCATGGGATGGGGATGCTCAGGTCCATGGGATGGGGATGCTCAGCTCCATGGGATGTGGATGCTCACGTCCATGTGTTACGGATGCCCACCTCCATGGGGCCGTGTCTCCCTTTGGGGGCGGTACCTGGGGTCACCCCCCTGTCCCCGCTGTCCCCCCTTCCCCCCCCCCCCAGGTCAGATGTCGGGCTCCCACGTCCGCCTCGAGTACCACAACATCGAGACGGGCATCGTGACGGAGCGGCGCTTCCTGGCCGTGGTGCCCTCCAACTTCCTGGGCCACCTCAGCGGGCTCCTCTTCAACGGGCAGCCCTACCTGGACCTCTGCAAGAACGGCGACATCAGCTCCTGCGAGCTCAACGCCCGCTTCGGCCGCCGCACCATCGTGGCCGACCCGGTGGCGTTCCGCGGGCGCGGGTCCTACGTGGCGCTGGCCACGCTCCAGGCCTACTCCTCCATGCACCTCTTCTTCCAGTTCAAGACCACGGCGCCCGACGGCCTCATCCTCTTCAACAGCGGCAACGGCAACGACTTCCTGGTGGTGGAGCTGGTGAAGGGGTGAGGAGGAGGCTGAAGGGGTTCCTGGGCGCCTCAGGGACCTCCGCAACCTCATTGGGACCATCCATGGGGTGGGGATGGGTCCACGGGATGGGGATGCTCAGGTCCATGGGATGTGGATGCTCAGGTCCATGGGATGGGGATGCTCAGGTCCATGGGATGGGGATGCTCAGTTTCATGGGATGGGGATGCTCAGGTCCATGGGATGAGGATGCTCAGCTCCATGGGATGGGGATGCTCAGCTCCATGGGATGGGGATGCTCAGGTCCATGGGATGGGGATGTTCAGGTCCATGGGGGTGGGAATGCTCAGGTCCATGGGATGGGGATGCTCAGGTCTATGGGATGAGGATGCTTGGTTTCATGGGATGGGGACGTTCAGGTCCATGGGATGTGGATGCTCAGCTCATGGGTTAAGGATGCTCCGCTCCATGGGATGTAGATGCCAGATGCGTCCTAGACCCCCCCCCCTCTCCCCAGCCCTATATCCACGCAGTGGGGCAGCCTCCCATTGGCTCCTCCCCCTTTTCCCCAATGACCACGCCCCCTTCCCCATGCTCCGCCCCCTCCAGGTACATCCATTACGTGTTCGACGTGGGGGACGGGCCCT
>NW_026913927.1:0-7627 GCF_034315485.1 Pezoporus occidentalis | reverse complement strand
GTGAGAATGGGGATGAATGGGGAATGGGGTCCTATGGGATATATGGGGGAATGGGGGTGAATAGGGGGAATGGGGATGAATGGGGGCAGGTTGGAATGGGGGTAATGGGGATGAATGGGGTGAAGGGGAGTGATGGGGGAATGGGGACAATAGGGGTGAATGGGGATGAATGGGAGCAATGGGGGAATGAGGGAATGGGGGTGATTGGGGAATGGGGACAATGGGGGAATGGGGAGAATGGGGGAATGGGGGGAGTGGGGTGCTGGGGGGGTACCTGAGGGGCTAATGGGACCCACCCCACTGTGTCCCATTGTGGTGTCCCCCTTGTGTGTCCCATTGTGTCCATTGTGTTTCACATGGGGGCTGCCCCATTATGTCCCATTGTGTCTCCCATTGCTCCCATTGGCACCCATCGCCCCCGTTTTCCCCATCACCCCCATGCCCCCCATTGCCCCCTTCACCCCCACCGTGCCCCATTGGCAGGTGATGTTCTGCACGCTCAACACGCACAAGGTGGACATGGAGAAGCTCCTGGGGGGCCAGATCGGCCTCGAGGACTTCATCTTCGCGCACACGCGGGGCCAGCGCAAGCGCGTCGAGGTCTTCAAGTCGGAGGAGGCGCTGGGGCTCACCATCACCGACAACGGCGCCGGCTACGCCTTCATCAAGGTGCCCCCGGGGGGCGCTGTGGGGCGGGGGGCGCCAAGCGGCAGTGGGGTGGGGATGGAGAAGGTCAATGGGTGCTATTGGGGGGGCATAGGGGGACGTGGGGAGCCTTGGGGGCATCTCGGAGGGTACCAGGGCAATGGGATGGGGATGGAGAAGTTGAATGGGTGCTATTGGGGGCATAGGGGGATGTGGGGACCCAAAGGTGGTCCCTGAGCTGCCCTGGGGGACCTGGGGACCTCCTGGGGTCTATGGGGACATCTTGGGTGGCCATTGGAACCTCTTGGGTGTCTATGGGTGCCCATGGGGACCATTTGGGTGGCTATGGGGCCCTGTTGGGTGTCCATGAGTGCACAGAGGGTCTCTTTGGTGCCTATAGGTGCCCATGACGCCCTCTTGGGTGCCTCTAGGTGGCCATGGGAACCCTTTGGGTGTCTATGGGTGGCCATGGGGGCCTCTTCGGTGCCTCTAGGTGCCCATGGGGACCTCTTGGTGGCCATGGAGACCCTTTGTGTGTCTATGGGTGGCCCTGGGGCCCTCTTTGGTGCCTATGGGTGGCCACAGGGACCCCTTTGGGTGCCCATGGAGCCCCCCGTGTCCCGCAGCGCATCCGCGAGGGCAGCGTCATCGCCCGCATCCCCGTGATCGGGGTCGGGGACGTGATCGAGGCCATCGATGGACGCAGCCTCGTGGGCGCCCGGCACTTCGAGGTGGCCAAAGTGCTCAAGGAGCTGCCCCGCGGGCGGACCTTCGCCCTGCACCTCACTGAGCCCCGCAGGGCCTTCGGTGGGCGCTCAATGGGGGGTCCCAATGAGGGGTTCCCAATAGGAGGCAATGGGACGGTCCCAATGGGAGGCAGGGGGGGTGTCCCAATGGGAAGCAATGGGAGGGTCCCAATGGGAGGCAGTTGGGGGGTCAAAATGGGAGGCAATGGAAGGGTCCCAATGGGAGGCAGTGGGGGTGTCCCAATGGGAGGCAATGGGAGGGTCCCAGTAGGAGGCAGTAGGGGGGTCCCAATGGGAGGCAGTGGGGGGGGGTCACAATAGGAGGCAATGGGAGGGTCCCAATGGGAGGGTCCCAATAGGAGGCAGTAGGGGGGTCCCAATGGTGGGGGTCTCAATGGGAGGGGCACAATGGGAGAGAATGGGAGGGGTCCCAATGGGAGGCAATGGGAGGGGTCCAATGGGACGCAATGGAAGGGATCCCAGTAGGAAGCAATGGGGGGGTCCTATGGGAGGCAATGGGACACAATGGGAGAAGTTCCAATGGGAGCACTGGGATGGGTCCCAATGGGGCGCAATGGGAGGGGGCCCAATGGCAGGAGTCCCAATGGGAGGCAATGGGAAGGGTCCCAATGGGAGGCAATGAGAGGATCCCCTCAGTTGCACTGGGAGCCCCCCCAACCTTCCCCCCCTCCCCCCCGCCGTGGGGTCAGGGCTTGGTTTGGAGCCCCCACCCACCCGGGGAGCGTCCCCCCCTCTGACCCCCCATTTCCCTTCCAGACATGATTGCCCCAAGGGCGGGGGGGGGCCGAGGGGGGGGCACTCCCATGGGCTCCGGTCGGGGCACCCTGCGCCTGCGCGCCCATGGCCCCCCCACCCTCGAGGAGCAGGTACGGAGACCCCCATCATGGGGACCCCCCAATATCCCTGTTCCCCCCCCCATACCCCTGATCCCCCCCATCATGGGGACCCTCCCATATCCCTGACCCCCCCCATCATGGGGACGCCCCCATACCCCTGACCCCCCCATCATGGGGGACCCCCCCCATATCCCTGATCCCCTCCATCATGGGGACCCCCCATACCCCTGATCCCCCCATCATGGAGACCCCCCCCATATCTCTGACTCCCTCATCATGGAGACCCCCCCCCTATACTGAGAACCCCCCCAACCCCTCTATGCCCCCCCCAGCCCTCAGCCTTCGAGGAGCGTGCAGTGGCCAAGGTGGACGATTTGCTGGAGAGTTACATGGGCATCCGGGACAGCGAGCTGGGTGAGAGCCCCCCCCACAGCACCCATGGGTGCTAGGACCCCCCCATGGGACCCTTCTATGGGACCCCCCCCATGGAGCCCCTCTAATGGGTGCTGGGATGACCCCCCTTGGGACCCTTCTATGGGACCCCCCCAATGGGTGCTGGGCCTCCCTCCCATGGGATCCCCCCATGGGACCCCACTAATGGGTGCTGGCACCCCATCAATGAGGCCCTCCAGTGGGACCGCCCCCAATGGGTGCTGGGACCCCTCCATGAGAATCCCCCCATGAAGTCTCCCCCATGGGACCTCCCCTAATGGGTGCTGGCATCCCCCATGGGACACCCCCCCCCCCCCCCATATAATCCCTCCTAATGGGTGCTGGGACTGGAACCCCCATGGGAACCCTCTATAAGACCCCCCCCAATGGGTGCTTGGACCCCTCCATGGGACCCCCCTCTAATGGCTGCTGGACCCCCCCCACTGTCATCCCTGTATCCCTGCAGCCGCCACCATGGTGGAGCTGGGCCGGGATGCTCCGGACCCGGATGCGCTGGCGCAGGCCCTGGATTCCCAGCTCGGGGACTTCGCCTTCCCGGATGAGTTCGTCTTTGACGTTTGGGGGGCCATCGGCGATGCCAAAGTGGGGCGCGGATGAGGGGGACCCCCCCACCATGGACCCCCATCAAGACCACTACAAACCCCCCCTCCCCCCCTTAAATGGGCCCCCCCAAAAAGCTGGACCCCCCTCAAAAACTGCTAGAGATGGGTGCCCCCTCCCTTAGCACCTTCCCAATGGATGCTTCCAACCATGCCCCCCCCCAAACTGGGACCACCCCCCTCATTGAGGGGGCGTCTCTATGGACCTAAAGGTGCCCCCACCCCCAATCACCCTAGGGCTTGAAGCTTAACCCCCTCCCCTTATTGACCCCCCCATGACATTAATGCCCCCCCCAGGGTGATGGATGAGGGTTCCCCCCCTTTGAGCTTTGCTATGGTGGGGGTGGGGGGACTGGAGCTGCCCTGTGGTGCCCCAATGAGACAGGACCCCCCCTCACCCCCTGGTGCCAACCTGAGCCCGTCACTGACCCCCCCCATCGCACTGACTACCTCGGGGGGGCACAGCACAACCCCCCCCGGTCACTGTGTCCCTATTGGGGGGGGGACAGTTACGGGGGGGGGGGGGGGCTTGTGTCATTCCCCCCCTCCCCCGGGGCTTATTTTTGTATCTGCCACTAAAGGTGATTTTACCATAAAGAGGAGAATTTGGGGGGGGGGGGGGGGGGGCACTCGGTATGGGAAGGAGCAGAGGCCGCTGATGCTGGAGGCCATCGGAGCCGGCATCGTCTGCTGGATGGGGGCATGGAGCCGTGCTGGGGGCTCCGGGGGGGGCTGGCAGAGGATCCACTCATGGCAGTGCCTCCTTGAGGTGTAGCCCCCCGCTTGCTTGGCCCTGGCACAGCCGTGGCCCCCGCTCGTCAGCCCCACAACCCGGGAGACGCTGGTGCGGGTGTCCCGGCACGTGAGGGGGCCGCCGGTGTCACCCTATGGGGGAGAAACGGGATGAAGATGGGGATGCGGATGGGTGGCCATGGCAATGCCGAAGGGGACCGCTGCTGTCACCCTATGGAGGAGAAGGGGACAGGATGGGGATGGGTGCCCATGGCCCGTTCGGGGTCCCTGGCTCCGATCTCCCAGCCCCGATCCCGGTCGGTTCCGGGTCCCCCCCCCCCCGGTTCCCCCCCAGCCGCGCTCGGTGCTTCCTTCCTGAGTGCTGACACCAGCGCCATCCCCTTGTTCCTCCTGCGGTGGCCGCAGCAGGACCGGATGGGACCGGATAGGCAATGAACTGGTCCAAACGGGTTCAAATGGGTCCAAACTGATCCAAACGGGCCCAAACCGGTCCAAATGGGTCCAAACTGATCCAAACGGGTTCAAACCTGTTCAGACGGGTCCAAACTGATCCAAACCGGTCCAAACGGGTCCAAGCTGGTTCAGACCATCCAAAGTGGTCCAAACCTGTTCAAACCGATTCAAGCCCGTCCAAACTTTTTCAAACGGGTCCAAACTGGTTCAAATGGGTCCAAACGGGCCCAAACTGGTTCAAGCTGGTCCAAAGCAGTTCAAACAGGTCCACACCTGGAGCAGGTTCGGGGTCCCGGGTTCCCCTTCCGCGTCCCTGGCTCCGACCTCCCAGCCCCGATCCCGGTCGGTTCCTGGTGCCCCCCCGGTTCCTCCCCGGCCGCGCTCGGTGCTTCCTTCCTGAGTGCTGACACCAGCGCCATCCCCTTGTTCCTCCTTCGGCGGCCGCAGCGGGACCGGACGGGCAATGGGGCCGGACCCGCTCCCCCTCCTCCTCCTCCTCCTCCTCCCAGGTCGGTTCCCCCCGCACCGCGCTCCCCGGAGCCGGGGTTTCCCGGTGCCTGACCCCGGTTCCCACCGCAGGAGCCGCGGCTCCTCCTCCTCCTCCCCTCGTGCTCCTGCTCGGCACCGACGGCCCCCCCCGCATCGGCTGCTTCGCCCCGAAGCGCTTCTCCGGTAGCGCCTTCGAGCTGCTGGCGGCCGGGTCCCGGGCCCCGGTGCGGAGCATCCCGGCCGAGCCGCACCGGCACACGGCAGAGTTCACCCTGGACGACGCCGCCGCCGCCGCCTCCCGCTGCTACTGGTGCCGGTACCGGAGCCCCAACGGCAGCGCCTGGGAGACGTCGGAGCTCAGCGAGGGGATCGCGGTGACTGGTGCGGGATGGGGATGGCATGGAGATGGGATGGGGATGGCATGGAGATGGGATGGGGATGGGGATGGGATGAGATGAGGATGGAGATGGGATGGGGATGGGGATGAGGGTGGAGACGGTATGAGGATGGGATGGGCATGGGATGGGGATGGGGATGAAGGGGGAGCCCCGTTCCCGACGGGGCAGCCCCAAAGCAGCGGCCTCGGTTCCTGCCCGCAGGCTCCGATGACTCCGGGTGCGGGATCCCCGCGGCCGGGACGGAGCCGCCGCTGCCCGGCTCCGAGCCCCGCGGCTCCGCGGCCGCGCCGGGGGCCCCGCGGCTCCTCCCGCTGCTCCTCCCGCTGCTCGCCCTGGGGCTGCTCGGGGCGCTCTGAAGGGGCGGGACCGGCGCTGCTCCTCCTTCCCCTCCCTCCGGTGCCCCCGTCCCGATGCCCCCTTCCCGGCGCGGTCCCGGTCCCGGAGTAATAAAGGTGTCGGTGCCGGTGCAGGATGTGGTGCTGGACCCAACCCCCCCCGTGTCCTAGATCCCGGTGTCCTGGTCCCAGTCCTGGTCCTCAATCCCGGCTCCTGTTCCCAATCCCAGTCTCCCGTCCTGCTTTCCAACCCAGTTCCTGATCCCAGTCATCTTCCCGATTCCATTCCTGCTTCCCAGTCCTGGTGCCCATTCACGGTCCTGTTCCTGACCCTGGTTCCCGATGCCGACCTTGGTCCTGGTTTCATTCCCATTCCCGGTTGTCATCCCACTCCCGATTCTATTTCTGCTTCCCAGGGCTGGTCCTGGTTGTGATCCCATTCCCGTTCCCAGTCCCCGTTGTGATCCCATTCGTGATGCCAGTCCCAGTCCCAGTTGTGATTCCGTTCCTCATGCTGGTCCCGTCCCCAGTCCTAGTTGTGATCCCAATCCCACTTTCATTCCCATTCCCAGTTTTGATCCCATTCCCGCTCCCATTCCCCATCCCATTCCCGATCCCCATCCCAGTTGTGATCCCATTCCCGGTCCCAGTTGTGATCCCATTCACGATCCCATTCCCAGTCCCCATTCCTGCTCCTGCTCCCATTCCCGCTCCCATTCCTGCTCCCATTCCCAGCTGTGCTCCCATTCCCAGTCCCCATTCCTGAACCCGATCCCATTCCTGCTTCCATTCCCACTCCCATTCCCTATCCCATTCCCAGCTGTGTTCCCATTCCTGCTCCCATTCACAGTCCCATTCCCACTCCCATTCCCGCTCCCATTTCTGCTCCCATTCCCAGTCCCCATTCCCCATCCCATTCCCAGCTGTACTCCCATTCCCTCTCCCATTCCCGGTCCCCATTCCCAGTCCCCATTCCCTCTCCCATTCCCGGTCCCCATTCCCAGTCCCCATTCCCTCTCCCATTCCCGGTCCCCATTCCCAGTCCCCATTCCTGCTCCCATTCCCGACCCCATTCCCAGTCCCCAGTCCCTTTCCCATTCCCGCTCCCATTCCCGACCCCATTCCCAGTCCCCATTCCCGCTCCCATTCCCGACCCCATTCCCAGTCCCCATTCCCTCTCCCATTCCCTCTCCCATTCCCGCTCCCATTCCCTCTCCCATTCCCAGTCCCCATTCCCAGTCCCCATTCCCGGTCCCCATTCCCTCTCCCATTCCCGCTCCCATTCCGTCTCCCATTCCCAGTCCCCATTCCCGCTCCCGCTCCCTCTCCCTCAGTCCTCCCGCGGCCGCCAGCCGGCAGGGGTCGCTGTGCGCGGTGTCGGCGGCGCTGGCGGCGGCGGTGGGCGTGTCCCGCGCTGGGGGGCGTGTCCTGCGCGCGGCGGCTCAAGATGGCCGCGGTGTCGGTGTTCGCCGGCGTGCGGCTGCTCACGATCGGGGACGCCAATGGCGAGCTCCAGCGGCACCAGGAGCAGCAGCCGCTGCGCCTCGAGGTCCGCACCGGGCCCGACAGCGCCGCCCTCGCGCTCCACGGCCGTGAGTGGGGCCGGGGGTCGGGGCCCCTGCGTGGGGCCTGCGGGGGGGGGGGAGCGGGGGGCTGCGGGGGTCAATGGGAGCTGGGGGGGGATGTGTGGGGATGTGAGGGGGGCTGCAGGGGGGCTGTGGGGGGTGTGGGTCTGTGAGGGGGGGTGGGGGTGTATGGGGGGTGTGGGTCTGTGAGGGGGGCTGCAGGGGGTCTGTGTGTCTATGAGGGGTGTGGGTCTGTGAGGGGGGCTGCAGGGGGTCTGGGGCTCTATGGGGGGTGTGGGTCTGTGGGGGGGCTGTAGGGGTTCTGGGGGTCTGT
>NW_026913926.1:0-7180 GCF_034315485.1 Pezoporus occidentalis | reverse complement strand
AGCCCCTTTTCCCCCTCCTGGCTCTTCGGCTGGGAGAACAGAGGCCAAAAGTTCGTGCTCTATTCAGTGTGCTGCTGGGCAGCAGACAGCAAGCTCCTGAGAGGTAGCATTCAAATGCAAACTCACGTATGTAAGGATAAGGATGGACACAGTGTTGCAAAGCTGACTCTGTTCTGAAGATCACTAGCACCACCTTTCCCTCCTGCCTCTTCGGCTGTGAGAACAGAAGCCAAACCTTCTGCATCTACGCCCTGCGTTGCTGGGCAGCAGAGTGCAGGCTTCGAAGAGGTTTCATTCAAACTCTTTCAGGTATGAAAGTGAGCAGTGAAAGCAATGATGGAGGCACCGTTGCAAAGCTGACTGTGTGCTGAAGAATGCCAGCACCAGCTTTTCATCCTGGCTCTTCTGCTGTGGGAGCAGAGGCCAAAAGTTCATGCTCTACTCAGAGTGCTGCTGGGCAGCAAAGTGCAGGCTTCCGAGAGGTTTCATTGAAACTCTCAGGTATGAAAGTGAGCAGTGACAGCAATGATGGAGGCACTGTTGTAAAGCTGACTGTGTGCTGAAGAATCCGAGTGCCAGCTTTCCCTCCTGGCTCTTCTACTGTGGGAGCAGAACCCAAACATTGGTGCTCTACTCACTATGCTGCTGGGCAGCCGAGAGCAGGCTCTGGAGAGCTTGCATTCAAATGCACTTTTAGGTTTGAAAGCTAGGAGAGACAGCACAGATGCTGACTCCGTTGCAAAGCTGACTGTGTGCTGAAGATTCCCAGCCCCAGCTTTCCCTCCTGGCTCTTCGGCTGGGAGAACAGAGGCCAAAAGTTCGTGCTCTACTCAGTGTGCTGCTGGGCAGCAGACAGCAAGCTCCTGAGAGGTAGCATTCAAATGCAAACTCACGTAGGAAAGTGAGCCCTGAGAGTAAGGATGGACATAGTGTTGCAAAGCTGACTCTGTTCTGAAGATCACTAGCACCACCTTTCCCTCCTGCCTCTTCGGCTGTGAGAACAGAAGCCAAACCTTCTGCATCTACGCCCTGCGTTGCTGGGCAGCAGAGTGCAGGCTTCGAAGAGGTTTCATTCAAACTCTTTCAGGTATGAAAGTGAGCAGTGAAAGCAATGACGGAGGCACCGTTGCAAAGCTGACTGTGTGCTGAAGAATGCCAGCACCAGCTTTCCCTCCTGGCTCTTCTGCTGTGGGAGCAGAGGCCAAAAGTTCATGCTCTACTCAGAGTGCTGCTGGGCAGCAAAGTGCAGGCTTCCGAGAGGTTTCATTGAAACTCTCAGGTATGAAAGTGAGCAGTGACAGCAATGATGGAGGCACTGTTGTAAAGCTGACTGTGTGCTGAAGAATCCGAGTGCCAGCTTTCCCTCCTGGCTCTTCTACTGTGGGAGCAGAACCCAAACATTGGTGCTCTACTCACTATGCTGCTGGGCAGCCGAGAGCAGGCTCTGGAGAGCTTGCATTCAAATGCACTTTTAGGTTTGAAAGCTAGGAGAGACAGCACAGATGGTGACTCCGTTGCAAAGCTGACTGTGTGCTGAAGATTCCCAGCCCCAGCTTTCCCTCCTGGCTCTTCGGCTGGGAGAACAGAGGCCAAAAGTTCGTGCTCTACTCAGTGTGCTGCTGGGCAGCAGACAGCAAGCTCCTGAGAGGTAGCATTCAAATGCAAACTCACGTAGGAAAGTGAGCCCTGAGAGTAAGGATGGACACAGTGTTGCAAAGCTGACTCTGTTCTGAAGATCACTAGCACCACCTTTCCCTCCTGCCTCTTCGGCTGTGAGAACAGAAGCCAAACCTTCTGCATCTACGCCCTGCGTTGCTGGGCAGCAGAGTGCAGGCTTCGAAGAGGTTTCATTCAAACTCTTTCAGGTATGAAAGTGAGCAGTGAAAGCAATGATGGAGGCACCGTTGCAAAGCTGACTTTGTGCTGAAGAATGCCAGCACCAGCTTTTCATCCTGGCTCTTCTGCTGTGGGAGCAGAGGCCAAAAGTTCATGCTCTACTCAGAGTGCTCCTGGGCAGCAAAGTGCAGGCTTCCGAGAGGTTTCATTGAAACTCTCAGGTATGAAAGTGAGCAGTGACAGCAATGATGGAGGCACTGTTGTAAAGCTGACTGTGTGCTGAAGAATCCGAGTGCCAGCTTTCCCTCCTGGCTCTTCTACTGTGGGAGCAGAACCCAAACATTGGTGCTCTACTCACTATGCTGCTGGGCAGCCGAGAGCAGGCTCTGGAGAGCTTGCATTCAAATGCACTTTTAGGTTTGAAAGCTAGGAGAGACAGCACAGATGGTGACTCCGTTGCAAAGCTGACTGTGTGCTGAAGATTCCCAGCCCCAGCTTTCCCTCCTGGCTCTTCGGCTGGCAGAACAGAGGCCAAAAGTTCGTGCTCTACTCAGTGTGCTGCTGGGCAGCAGACAGCAAGCTCCTGAGAGGTAGCATTCAAATGCAAACTCACGTAGGAAAGTGAGCCCTGAGAGTAAGGATGGACATAGTGTTGCAAAGCTGACTCTGTTCTGAAGATCACTAGCACCACCTTTCCCTCCTGCCTCTTCGGCTGTGAGAACAGAAGCCAAACCTTCTGCATCTACGCCCTGCGTTGCTGGGCAGCTGAGTGCAGGCTTCGGAGAGGTTTCATTCAAACTCTTTCAGGTATGAAAGTGAGCAGTGAAAGCAATGATGGAGGCACCGTTGCAAAGCTGACTTTGTGCTGAAGATTCCCAGCCCCAGCTTTCCCTCCTGGCTCTTCGGCTGGGAGAACAGAGGCCAAAAGTTCGTGCTCTACTCAGTGTGCTGCTGGGCAGCAGACAGCAAGCTCCTGAGAGGTAGCATTCAAATGCAAACTCACGTAGGAAAGTGAGCCCTGACAGTAAGGATGGACATAGTGTTGCAAAGCTGACTCTGTTCTGAAGATCACTAGCACCACCTTTCCCTCCTGCCTCTTCGGCTGTGAGAACAGAAGCCAAACCTTCTGCATCTACGCCCTGCGTTGCTGGGCAGCAGAGTGCAGGCTTCGGAGAGGTTTCATTCAAACTCTCTTTCAGGTATGTAAGTGAGCAGTGAAAGCAATGATGGAGGCACCGTTGCAAAGCTGACTGTGTGCTGAAGAATGCCAGCACCAGCTTTCTCTCCTGGTTTTCTGCTGTGGGAGCAGAGGCCAGAAGTTCATGATCTCCTCAGTGTGCTGCTGGGCAGCAGAGGGCAGGCTTCCGAGAGGATTCATTCAAACTCTCTTTCAGGTCTGAAAGTGAGCAGTGAAAGCAATGATGGAGGCACCGTTGCAAAGCTGACTGTGTGCTGAAGAATGCCAGCACCAGCTTTCCCTCCTGGCTCTTCTGCTGTGGGAGCAGAGGCCAAAAGTTCATGCTCTACTCACTGTGCTGCTGCGCAGGCGAGAGCAGGCTCTGGAGCGAATGCATTCAGAGGTTTTTCCTGTTGAAAGTGGGCAGTGACACCAGTAATGGAGGCACCTTTGCAAAGCTGACTGTGTGCTGAACATTAGTAGCACAAGCTTTCACTCCTGGCTCTTCGGCTGTGTGAGCAGAGGCCAAGAGTTTGTGCTCTACTCACTGTGCTGCTGGGCAGCTTAGACACCATCCGGAGAGGTACGACTCAAATGAACTTTTAGCTATGAAACCGAGGAGCCACAGCACTGCTGGGGACAAAGTTGCAAAGCTGACTATGTGCTGAAGATTGCCAGAAGCAGCTTTCTCTCCTGGCTCTTCTGCTGTGGGAGCAGAGGCCAGGAGTTCATGATCTCCTCAGAGTGCTGCTGGGCAGCAGAGGGCAGGCTTCCGAGAGGATTCATTCAAACTCTCTTTCAGGTATGAAAGTGAGCAGAGACAGCAATGATGGAGGCACCGTTGTAAAGCTGACTGTGTGCTGAAGAATCCCAGCACCATCTTTCCCTTTTTTCTCTTCTAATGTGGGAGCAGAGGCCAAACGTTCGTGCTCTATTCACTGTGCTGCTGGGCAGCTGAGAGTGACCTCCAGTTTTTATTCAAATTGTCTTTTAGGCATTAAACCGAGGAGAAACTGCAATGATGGAGGCACCGTTGCAAAGCTGGGTGCTGAAGAGGCCCAGCACCAGCTTTTTTCATTCGTCTTCGGCTGTGGGAACAGAGGGCAAACGTTCGTGCCCTCCTCGCTGTGCTCCTGGGTCCCCTAGAGCAAGCTCCGGAGAGGTACAATTCAAATAGACTTTTACTTATGAAAGTGAGCAGTGAACAGGCATGATGCTGACACCCTTGTAAAGCTGACTGTGTGCTGAAGAGGCCCAGCACGATCTTTCCCTCCTGGCTCTTCTACTGTGGGAGCAGAACCCAAACGTTGGTGCTCCACTCACTATGCTGCTGGGCAGCCGAGAGCAGGCTCTGGAGAGCTTGCATTCAAATGCACTTTTAGGTTTGAAAGCTCAGAGAGCACAGATGGTGACTCCGTTGCAAAGCTGACTGTGTGCTGAAGATTCCCAGCCCCAGCTTTCCCTCCTGGCTCTTCGGCTGGGAGAACAGAGGCCAAAAGTTCGTGCTCTACTCAGTGTGCTGCTGGGCAGCAGACAGCAAGCTCCTGAGAGGTAGCATTCAAATGCAAACTCACGTAGGAAAGTGAGCCCTGAGAGTAAGGATGGACATAGTGTTGCAAAGCTGACTCTGTTCTGAAGATCACTAGCACCACCTTTCCCTCCTGCCTCTTCGGCTGTGAGAACAGAAGCCAAACCTTCTGCATCTACGCACTGCGTTGCTGGGCAGCAGAGTGCAAGCTTCGAAGAGGTTTCATTCAAACTCTTTCAGGTATGAAAGTGAGCAGTGAAAGCAATGATGGAGGCACCGTTGCAAAGCTGACTGTGTGCTGAAGAATGCCAGCACCAGCTTTTCATCCTGGCTCTTCTGCTGTGGGAGCAGAGGCCAAAAGTTCATGCTCTACTCAGAGTGCTGCTGGGCAGCAAAGTGCAGGCTTCCGAGAGGTTTCATTGAAACTCTCAGGTATGAAAGTGAGCAGTGACAGCAATGATGGAGGCACTGCTGTAAAGCTGACTGTGTGCTGAAGAATCCGAGTGCCAGCTTTCCCTCCTGGCTCTTCTACTGTGGGAGCAGAACCCAAACATTGGTGCTCTACTCACTATGCTGCTGGGCAGCCGAGAGCAGGCTCTGGAGAGCTTGCATTCAAATGCACTTTTAGGTTTGAAAGCTAGGAGAGACAGCACAGATGGTGACTCCGTTGCAAAGCTGACTGTGTGCTGAAGATTCCCAGCCCCAGCTTTCCCTCCTGGCTCTTCGGCTGGGAGAACAGAGGCCAAAAGTTCGTGCTCTACTCAGTGTGCTGCTGGGCAGCAGACAGCAAGCTCCTGAGAGGTAGCATTCAAATGCAAACTCACGTAGGAAAGTGAGCCCTGAGAGTAAGGATGGACATAGTGTTGCAAAGCTGACTCTGTTCTGAAGATCACTAGCACCACCTTTCCCTCCTGCCTCTTCGGCTGTGAGAACAGAAGCCAAACCTTCTGCATCTACGCCCTGCGTTGCTGGGCAGCAGAGTGCAGGCTTCGGAGAGGTTTCATTCAAACTCTCTTTCAGGTATGAAAGTGAGCAGTGAAAGCAATGATGGAGGCACCGTTGCAAAGCTGACTGTGTGTTGAAGAATGCCAGCACCAGCTTTCCCTCCTGGCTCTTCTGCTGTGGGAGCAGAGGCCAAAAGTTCATGCTCTACTCACTGTGCTGCTGCGCAGGCGAGAGCAGGCTCTGGAGCGAATGCATTCAGAGGTTTTTCCTGTTGAAAGTGGGCAGTGACACCAGTAATGGAGGCACCTTTGCAAAGCTGACTGTGTGCTGAAGATTAGTAGCACAAGCTTTCACTCCTGGCTCTTCGGCTGTGTGAGCAGAGGCCAAAAGTTTGTGCTCTACTCACTGTGCTGCTGGGCAGCTTAGACACCATCCGGAGAGGTACGACTCAAATGAACTTTTAGCTATGAAACCGAGGAGCCACAGCACTGCTGGGGACAAAGTTGCAAAGCTGACTATGTGCTGAAGATTGCCAGAAGCAGCTTTCTCTCCTGGCTCTTCTGCTGTGGGAGCAGAGGCCAGAAGTTCATGATCTCCTCAGAGTGCTGCTGGGCAGCAGAGGGCAGGCTTCCGAGAGGATTCATTCAAACTCTCTTTCAGGTATGAAAGTGAGCAGAGACAGCAATGATGGAGGCACCGTTGTAAAGCTGACTGTGTGCTGAAGAATCCCAGCACCAGCTTTCCCTTTTTTCTCTTCTAATGTGGGAGCAGAGGCCAAACGTTCGTGCTCTACTCACTGTGCTGCTGGGCAGCTGAGAGTGACCTCCAGTTTTTATTCAAATTGTCTTTTAGGCATTAAACCGAGGAGAAACTGCAATGATGGAGGCACCGTTGCAAAGCTGGGTGCTGAAGAGGCCCAGCACCAGCTTTTTTCATTCGTCTTCGGCTGTGGGAACAGAGGGCAAACGTTCGTGCCCTCCTCGCTGTGCTCCTGGGTCCCCTAGAGCAAGCTCCGGAGAGGTACAATTCAAATAGACTTTTACTTATGAAAGTGAGCAGTGAACAGGCATGATGCTGACACCCTTGTAAAGCTGACTGTGTGCTGAAGAGGCCCAGCACGATCTTTCCCTCCTGGCTCTTCTACTGTGGGAGCAGAACCCAAACGTTGGTGCTCCACTCACTATGCTGCTGGGCAGCCGAGAGCAGGCTCTGGAGAGCTTGCATTCAAATGCACTTTTAGGTTTGAAAGCTCAGAGAGCACAGATGGTGACTCCGTTGCAAAGCTGACTGTGTGCTGAAGATTCCCAGCCCCAGCTTTCCCTCCTGGCTCTTCGGCTGGGAGAACAGAGGCCAAAAGTTCGTGCTCTACTCAGTGTGCTGCTGGGCAGCAGACAGCAAGCTCCTGAGAGGTAGCATTCAAATGCAAACTCACGTAGGAAAGTGAGCCCTGAGAGTAAGGATGGACATAGTGTTGCAAAGCTGACTCTGTTCTGAAGATCACTAGCACAACCTTTCCCTCCTGCCTCTTCGGCTGTGAGAACAGAAGCCAAACCTTCTGCATCTACGCCCTGCGTTGCTGGGCAGCAGAGTGTAGACTTCGAAGAGGTTTCATTCAAACTCTTTCAGGTATGAAAGTGAGCAGTGAAAGCAATGATGGAGGCACCGTTGCAAAGCTGACTTTGTGCTGAAGATTC
>NW_026913925.1:0-17144 GCF_034315485.1 Pezoporus occidentalis | reverse complement strand
CCGAGGAGAGAGTGCAATGATGGTGACACCGTTGCAAAGCAGCCTGTGTGCTGAAGAGGCCCAGCACTAGCTTTCCCTGCTGGTTCTTCTGCTGTGGGAGCAGATGCCACTGTTCATTCTGTGCTGACTGTGTTGCTGCGTAGCAGAGAGCAGGCTCTGGACTGATTCCATTCAAATGCTTTTCCTGTATGAAAGTGAGCAGTGAAAGCAACGATGGATGCACCAATGTAAAGGTGATTGTGTGCTGAACAGGTCCAGCACCAGCATTCCCTCCTGGCTCTTCTGCTGTGGAAGCAGAGGCCAAACGTTCGTGCTGTACTCACTGTGCTGCCTGCAGCTGAGAGAGACCAGCTGAGAATTTGGATTCAAATGGAGTTTTAGGTATGAAACCGAGGAGAGACTGCAATGATGGTGACACCGTTGCAAAGCAGCCTGTGTGCTGAAGAGGCCCAGCACTAGCTTTCCCTGCTGGTTCTTCTGCTGTGGGAGCAGATGCCACTGTTCATTCTGTGCTGTGTTGCTGCGCAGCAGAGAGCAGGCTCTGGACTGATTCCATTCAAATGCTTTTCCTGTATGAAAGGGAGCAGTGAAAGCAACGATGGATGCACCAATATAAAGGTGATTGTGTGCTGAACAGGTCCAGCACAAGCTTTCAATCTGGCTCTTCTGTGGTGGGAGCAGAGGCCAAACGTTCGTGCTGTACTCACTGTGCTGCTGGGCAGCTGAAAGCGACCAGCTGAGAATTTGGATTCAAATGGAGTTTTAGGTATGAAACCGAGGAGAGACTGCAATGATGGTGACACCGTTGCAAAGCAGCCTGTGTGCTGAAGAGGCCCAGCACCAGCTTTCCCTGCTGGTTCTTCTGCTGTGGGAGCAGATGCCACTGTTCATTCTGTGCTGACTGTGCTGCTGCCAGCAGAGAGCAGGCTCTGAACTGATTCCATTCAAATGCTTTTCCTGTATGAAAGTGAGCAGTGAAAGCAACGATGGATGCACCAATGTAAAGGTGATTCTGTGCTGAACAGGTCCAGCACCAGCTTTCCCTCCTGGCTCTTCTGCTGTGGGAGCAGAGGCCAAACGTTCGTGCTGTACTCACTGTGCTGCCTGCAGCTGAGAGTGACCAGCTGAGAATTTGGATTCAAATGGACTTTTAGGTATGAAACCGAGGAGAGACTGCAATGATGGTGACACCGTTGCAAAGCAGCCTGTGTGCTGAAGAGGCCCAGCACTAGCTTTCCCTGCTGGTTCTTCTGCTGTGGGAGCAGATGCCACTGTTCATTCTGCGCTGACTGTGTTGCTGCGCAGCAGAGAGCAGGCTCTGAACTGATTCCATTCAAATGCTTTTCCTGTATGAAAGGGAGCAGTGAAAGCAACGATGGATACACCAATGTAAAGGTGATTGTGTGCTGAACAGGTCCAGCACAAGCTTTCAATCCTGGCTCTTCTGCTGTGGGAGGAGAGGCCAAACGTTCGTGCTGTACTCACTGTGCTGCTGGGCAGCTGAAAGCGACCAGCTGAGAATTTGGATTCAAATGGACTTTTAGGTATGAAACCGAGGAGAGACTGCAATGATGGTGACACCGTTGCAAAGCAGCCTGTGTGCTGAAGAGGCCCAGCACTAGCTTTCCCTGCTGGTTCTTCTGCTGTGGGAGCAGATGCCACTGTTCATTCTGTGCTGACTGTGTTGCTGCGCAGCAGAGAGCAGGCTCTGGACTGATTCCATTCAAATGATTTTCCTGTATGAAAGGGAGCAGTGAAAGCAACGATGGATGCACCAATGTAAAGGTAATTGTGTGCTGAACAGGTCCAGCACAAGCTTTCAATCCTGGCTCTTCTGCTGTGGGAGCAGACGCCAAACGTTCGTGCTGTACTCACTGTGCTGCTGGGCAGCTGAAAGCGACCAGCTGAGAATTTGGATTCAAATGGACTTTTAGGTATGAAACCGAGGAGAGACTGCAATGATGGTGACACCGTTGCAAAGCAGCCTGTGTGCTGAAGAGGCCCAGCATTAGCTTTCCCTGCTGGTTCTTCTGCTGTGGGAGCAGATGCCACTGTTCTTTCTGTGCTGACTGTGTTGCTGCCAGCAGAGAGCAGGCTCTGGACTGATTCCATTCAAATGCTTTTCCTGCATGAAAGGGAGCAGTGAAAGCAACGATGGATGCACCAATGTAAAGGTGATTGTGTGCTGAACAGGTCCAGCACCAGCTTTCAATCCTGACACTTCTGCTGTGGGAGCAGAGGCCAAACGTTCGTGCTGTACTCACTGTGCTGCCTGCAGCTGAGAGCGACCAGCTGAGAATTTGGATTCAAATGGACTTTTAGGTATGAAACTGAGGAGAGACTGCAATGGTGGTGACACCGTTGCAAAGCAGCCTGTGTGCTGAAGAGGCCCAGCACTAGCTTTCCCTGCTGGTTCTTCTGCTATGGGAGCAGATGCCACTGTTCATTCTGCGCTGACTGTGTTGCTGCGCAGCAGAGAGCAGGCTCTGAACTGATTCCATTCAAATGCTTTTCCTGTATGAAAGGGAGCAGTGAAAGCAACGATGGATGCACCAATGTAAAGGTGATTGTGTGCTGAACAGGTCCAGCACAAGCTTTCAATCCTGACACTTCTGCTGTGGGAGCAGAAGCCAAACATTCGTGCTGTACTCACTGTGCTGCTGGGCAGCTGAAAGCGACCAGCTGAGAATTTGGATTCAAATGGACTTTTAGGTATGAAACCGAGGAGAGACTGCAATGATGGTGACACCGTTGCAAAGCAGCCTGTGTGCTGAAGAGGCCCAGCATTAGCTTTCCCTGCTGGTTCTTCTGCTGTGGGAGCAGATGCCACTGTTCATTCTGCGCTGACTGTGTTGCTGCGCAGCAGAGAGCAGGCTCTGGACTGATTCCATTCAAATGATTTTCCTGTATGAAAGGGAGCAGTGAAAGCAACGATGGATGCACCAATGTAAAGGTGATTGTGTGCTGAACAGGTCCAGCACAAGCTTTCAATCCTGGCTCTTCTGCTGTGGGAGCAGAAGCCAAACGTTCGTGCTGTACTCACTGTGCTGCTGGGCAGCTGAAAGCGACCAGCTGAGAATTTGGATTCAAATGGACTTTTAGGTATGAAACCGAGGAGAGACTGCAATGATGGTGACACCGTTGCAAAGCAGCCTGTGTGCTGAAGAGGCCCAGCACTAGCTTTCCCTGCTGGTTCTTCTGCTGTGGGAGCAGATGCCACTGTTCATTCTGCGCTGACTGTGTTGCTGCGCAGCAGAGAGCAGGCTCTGGACTGATTCCATTCAAATGCTTTTCCTGTATGAAAGTGAGCAGTGAAAGCAACGATGGATGCACCAATGTAAAGGTGATTGTGTGCTGAACAGGTGAAGCAACAGCTTTCCCTCCTGGCTCTTCTGCTGTGGGAGCAGAGGCCAAACGTTCGTGCTGTACTCACTGTGCTGCCTGCAGCTGAGAGAGACCAGCTGAGAATTTGGATTCAAAAGGAGTTTTAGGTATGAAACCGAGGAGAGACTGCAATGATGGTGACACCGTTGCAAAGCAGCCTGTGTGCTGAAGAGGCCCAGCACTAGCTTTCCCTGCTGGTTCTTCTGCTGTGGGAGCAGATGCCACTGTTCATTCTGTGCTGACTGTTGCTGCGCAGCAGAGAGCAGGCTCTGGACTGATTCCATTCAAATGCTTTTCCTGTATGAATGTAAAGGTAATTGTGTGCTGAACAGGTCCAGCACAAGCTTTCAATCCTGGCTCTTCTGCTGTGGGAGCAGACGCCAAACGTTCGTGCTGTACTCACTGTGCTGCTGGGCAGCTGAAAGCGACCAGCTGAGAATTTGGATTCAAATGGAGTTTTAGGTATGAAACCGAGGAGAGACTGCAATGATGGTGACACCGTTGCAAAGCAGCCTGTGTGCTGAAGAGGCCCAGCATTAGCTTTCCCTGCTGGTTCTTCTGCTGTGGGAGCAGATGCCACTGTTCTTTCTGTGCTGACTGTGTTGCTGCCAGCAGAGAGCAGGCTCTGGACTGATTCCATTCAAATGCTTTTCCTGCATGAAAGGGAGCAGTGAAAGCAACGATGGATGCACCAATGTAAAGGTGATTGTGTGCTGAACAGGTCCAGCACCAGCTTTCAATCCTGACACTTCTGCTGTGGGAGCAGAGGCCAAACGTTCGTGCTGTACTCACTGTGCTGCCTGCAGCTGAGAGCGACCAGCTGAGAATTTGGATTCAAATGGACTTTTAGGTATGAAACCGAGGAGAGACTGCAATGGTGGTGACACCATTGCAAAGCAGCCTGTGTGCTGAAGAGGCCCAGCACTAGCTTTCCCTGCTGGTTCTTCTGCTGTGGGAGCAGATGCCACTGTTCATTCTGCGCTGACTGTGTTGCTGCGCAGCAGAGAGCAGGCTCTGAACTGATTCCATTCAAATGCTTTTCCTGTATGAAAGGGAGCAGTGAAAGCAACGATGGATGCACCAATGTAAAGGTGATTGTGTGCTGAACAGGTCCAGCACCAGCTTTCAATCCTGACACTTCTGCTGTGGGAGCAGAAGCCAAACATTCGTGCTGTACTCACTGTGCTGCTGGGCAGCTGAGAGCGACCAGCTGAGAATTTGGATTCAAATGGACTTTTAGGTATGAAACCGAGGAGAGACTGCAATGATGGTGACACCGTTGCAAAGCAGCCTGTGTGCTGAAGAGGCCCAGCATTAGCTTTCCCTGCTGGTTCTTCTGCTGTGGGAGCAGATGCCACTGTTCATTCTGCGCTGACTGTGTTGCTGCGCAGCAGAGAGCAGGCTCTGAACTGATTCCATTCAAATGATTTTCCTGTATGAAAGGGAGCAGTGAAAGCAACGATGGATGCACCAATGTAAAGGTGATTGTGTGCTGAACAGGTCCAGCACAAGCTTTCAATCCTGGCTCTTCTGCTGTGGGAGCAGAAGCCAAACGTTCGTGCTGTACTCACTGTGCTGCTGCAGCTGAGAAGCGACCAGCTGAGAATTTGGATTCAAATGGACTTTTAGGTATGAAACCGAGGAGAGACTGCAATGATGGTGACACCGTTGCAAAGCAGCCTGTGTGCTGAAGAGGCCCAGCACTAGCTTTCCCTGCTGGTTCTTCTGCTGTGGGAGCAGATGCCACTGTTCATTCTGTGCTGACTGTGTTGCTGCGCAGCAGAGAGCAGGCTCTGGACTGATTCCATTCAAATGCTTTTCCTGTATGAAAGGGAGCAGTGAAAGCAACGATGGATGCACCAATGTAAAGGTGATTGTGTGCTGAACAGGTCCAGCACCAGCTTTCAATCCTGACACTTCTGCTGTGGGAGCAGAGGCCAAACGTTCGTGCTGTACTCACTGTGCTGCCTGCAGCTGAGAGAGACCAGCTGAGAATTTGGATTCAAATGGACTTTTAGGTATGAAACCGAGGAGAGACTGCAATGATGGTGACACCGTTGCAAAGCAGCCTGTGTGCTGAAGAGGCCCAGCACTAGCTTTCCCTGCTGGTTCTTCTGCTGTGGGAGCAGATGCCACTGTTCATTCTGCGCTGACTGTGTTGCTGCGCAGCAGAGAGCAGGCTCTGAACTGATTCCATTCAAATGCTTTTCCTGTATGAAAGGGAGCAGTGAAAGCAACGATGGATGCACCAATGTAAAGGTGATTGTGTGCTGAACAGGTCCAGCACCAGCTTTCAATCCTGGCTCTTCTGCTGTGGGAGCAGAGGCCAAACGTTCGTGCTGTACTCACTGTGCTGCCTGCAGCTGAGAGCGACCAGCTGAGAATTTGGATTCAAATGGACTTTTAGGTATGAAACCGAGGAGAGACTGCAATGGTGGTGACACCGTTGCAAAGCAGCCTGTGTGCTGAAGAGGCCCAGCATTAGCTTTCCCTGCTGGTTCTTCTGCTGTGGGAGCAGATGCCACTGTTCATTCTGCGCTGACTGTATTGCTGCGCAGCAGAGAGCAGGCTCTGAACTGATTCCATTCAAATGATTTTCCTGTATGAAAGGGAGCAGTGAAAGCAACGATGGATGCACCGATGTAAAAGTGACTTTGTGCTGAACAGGTCCAACACCAGCTTTCCCTCTTGGCTCTTCTGCTGTGGGAGCAGAAGCCAAACGTTCGTGCTGTACTCACTGGGCTGCTGGGCAGCTGAAAGCGACCAGCTGAGAATTTGGATTCAAATGGACTTTTAGGTATGAAACCGAGGAGAGACTGCAATGATGGTGACACCGTTGCAGAGCAGCCTGTGTGCTGAAGAGGCCCAGCACCAGCTTTCCCTGCTGGTTCTTCTGCTGTGGGAGCAGATGCCACTGTTCATTCTGTGCTGACTGTGTTGCTGCGCAGCAGAGAGCAGGCTCTGAACTGATTCCATTCAAATGATTTTCCTGTATGAAAGGGAGCAGTGAAAGCAACGATGGATGCACCAATGTAAAGGTGATTCTGTGCTGAACAGGTCCAGCACCAGCTTTCCCTCCTGGCTCTTCTGCTGTGGGAGCAGAGGCCAAACGTTCGTGCTGTACTCACTGTGCTGCCTGCAGCTGAGAGCGACCAGCTGAGAATTTGGATTCAAATGGACTTTTAGGTATGAAACCGAGGAGAGACTGCAATGATGGTGACACCGTTGCAAAGCAGCCTGTGTGCTGAAGAGGCCCAGCACTAGCTTTCCCTGCTGGTTCTTCTGCTGTGGGAGCAGATGCCACTGTTCTTTCTGTGCTGACTGTGTTGCTGCCAGCAGAGAGCAGGCTCTGAACTGATTACATTCAAATGCTTTTCCTGTATGAAAGGGAGCAGTGAAAGCAACGATGGATGCACCAATGTAAAGGTGATTGTGTGCTGAACAGGTCCAGCACAAGCTTTCTATCCTGGCTCTTCTGCTGTGGGAGCAGAAGCCAAACGTTCATGCTGTACTCACTGTGCTGCTGGGCAGCTGAAAGCGACCAGCTGAGAATTTGGATTCAAATGGACTTTTAGGTATGAAACCGAGGAGAGACTGCAATGATGGTGACACCGTTGCAAAGCAGCCTGTGTGCTGAAGAGGCCCAGCACCAGCTTTCCCTGCTGGTTCTTCTGCTGTGGGAGCAGATGCCACTGTTCATTCTGCGCTGACTGTGTTGCTGCGCAGCAGAGAGCAGACTCTGGACTGATTCCATTCAAATGATTTTCCTGTATGAAAGTGAGCAGTGAAAGCAACGATGGATGCACCAATGTAAAGGTGATTGTGTGCTGAACAGGTCAAGCAACAGCTTTACACCGTTGCAAAGCAGCCTGTGTGCTGAAGAGGCCCAGCACTAGCTTTCCCTGCTGGTTCTTCTGCTGTGGGAGCAGATGCCACTGTTCATTCTGTGCTGACTGTGTTGCTGCGCAGCAGAGAGCAGGCTCTGAACTGATTCCTTTCAAATGCTTTTCCTGTATGAAAGGGAGCAGTGAAAGCAACGATGGATGCACCAATGTAAAGGTGATTGTGTGCTGAACAGGTCCAGCACAAGCTTTCAATCCTGGCTCTTCTGCTGTGGGAGCAGAAGCCAAACGTGTGTGCTGTACTCACTGTGCTGCTGGGCAGCTGAAAGCGACCAGCTGAGAATTTGGATTCAAATGGACTTTTAGGTATGAAACCGAGGAGAGACTGCAATGATGGTGACACCGTTGCAAAGCAGCCTGTGTGCTGAAGAGGCCCAGCATTAGCTTTCCCTGCTGGTTCTTCTGCTGTGGGAGCAGATGCCACTGTTCATTCTGTGCTGACTGTGTTGCTGCGCAGCAGAGAGCAGGCTCTGGACTGATTCCATTCAAATGCTTTTCCTGTATGAAAGGGAGCAGTGAAAGCAACGATGGATGCACCAATGTAAAGGTGATTGTGTGCTGAACAGGTCCAGCACCAGCTTTCAATCCTGGCTCTTCTGCTGTGGGAGCAGAAGCCAAACGTTCGTGCTGTACTCACTGTGCTGCCTGCAGCTGAGAGCGACCAGCTGAGAATTTGGATTCAAATGGACTTTTAGGTATGAAACCGAGGAGAGACTGCAATGATGGTGACACCGTTGCAAAGCAGCCTGTGTGCTGAAGAGGCCCAGCACCAGCTTTCCCTGCTGGTTCTTCTGCTGTGGGAGCAGATGCCACTGTTCATTCTGTGCTGACTGTGTTGCTGCGCAGCAGAGAGCAGGCTCTGGACTGATTCCATTCAAATGCTTTTCCTGTATGAAAGTGAGCAGTGAAAGCAACGATGGATGCACCAATGTAAAGGTGATTGTGTGCTGAACTGATGGTGACACCTTTGCAGAGCAGCCTGTGTGCTGAAGAGGCCCAGCACTAGCTTTCCCTGCTGGTTCTTCTGCTGTGGGAGCAGATGCCACTGTTCATTCTGTGCTGACTGTGTTGCTGCGCAGCAGAGAGCAGGCTCTGAACTGATTCCATTCAAATGCTTTTCCTGTATGAAAGTGAGCAGTGAAAGCAACGATGGATGCACCAATGTAAAGGTGATTGTGTGCTGAACAGGTCCAGCACCAGCTTTCAATCCTGACACTTCTGCTGTGGGAGCAGAGGCCAAACGTTCGTGCTGTACTCACTGGGCTGCTGGGCAGCTGAAAGCGGCCAGCTGAGAATTTGAATTCAAATGGACTTTTAGGTATGAAACCGAGGAGAGACTGCAATGATGGTGACACCGTTGCAAAGCAGTGTGTGCTGAAGAGGCCCAGCATTAGCTTTTCCTGCTGGTTCTTCTGCTGTGGGAGCAGATGCCACTGTTCATTCTGCGCTGACTGTGTTGCTGCGCAGCAGAGAGCAGGCTCTGAACTGATTCCATTCAAATGCTTTTCCTGTATGAAAGGGAGAAGTGAAAGTAACGATGGATGCACCAATGTAAAGGTGATTGTGTGCTGAACAGGTCCAGCACAAGCTTTCCCTCCTGGCTCTTCTGCTGTGGGAGCAGAAGCCAAACGTTCGTGCTGTAATCACTGTGCTGCCTGCAGCTGAGAGCGACCAGCTGAGAATTTGGATTCAAATGGACTTTTAGGTATGAAACCGAGGAGAGACTGCAATGATGGTGACACCGTTGCAAAGCAGCCTGTGTGCTGAAGAGGCCCAGCACTAGCTTTCCCTGCTGGTTCTTCTGCTGTGGGAGCAGATGCCACTGTTCATTCTGTGCTGACTGTGTTGCTGCGCAGCAGAGAGCAGGCTCTGGACTGATTCCATTCAAATGCTTTTCCTGTATGAAAGGGAGCAGTGAAAGCAACGATGGATGCACCAATGTAAAGGTGATTGTGTGCTGAACAGGTCCAGCACAAGCTTTCAATCCTGGCTCTTCTGCTGTGGGAGCAGAGGCCAAACGTTCGTGCTGTACTCACTGTGCTGCTGGGCAGCTGAAAGCGACCAGCTGAGAATTTGGATTCAAATGGACTTTTAGGTATGAAACCGAGGAGAGACTGCAATGATGGTGACACCGTTGCAAAGCAGCCTGTGTGCTGAAGAGGCCCAGCACTAGCTTTCCCTGCTGGTTCTTCTGCTGTGGGAGCAGATGCCACTGTTCATTCTGCGCTGACTGTGTTGCTGCGCAGCAGAGAGCAGGCTCTGAACTGATTCCATTCAAATGCTTTTCCTGTATGAAAGGGAGCAGTGAAAGCAACGATGGATGCACCAATGTAAAGGTGATTGTGTGCTGAACAGGTCCAGCACAAGCTTTCAATCCTGGCTCTTCTGCTGTGGGAGCAGAGGCCAAACGTTCGTGCTGTACTCACTGGGCTGCTGGGCAGCTGAAAGCGACCAGCTGAGAATTTGGATTCAAATGGACTTTTAGGTATGAAACCGAGGAGAGACTGCAATGATGGTGACACCGTTGCAAAGCAGCCTGTGTGCTGAAGAGGCCCAGCATTAGCTTTCCCTGCTGGTTCTTCTGCTGTGGGAGCAGATGCCACTGTTCATTCTGCGCTGACTGTGTTGCTGCGCAGCAGAGAGCAGGCTCTGGACTGATTCCATTCAAATGCTTTTCCTGTATGAAAGGGAGCAGTGAAAGCAACGATGGATGCACCAATGTAAAGGTGATTGTGTGCTGAACAGGTCCAGCACCAGCTTTCCCTCCTGGCTCTTCTGCTGTGGGAGCAGAGGCCAAACGTTCGTGCTGTACTCACTGTGCTGCCTGCAGCTGAGAGCGACCAGCTGAGAATTTGGATTCAAATGGACTTTTAGGTATGAAACCGAGGAGAGACTGCAATGATGGTGACACCGTTGCAAAGCAGCCTGTGTGCTGAAGAGGCCCAGCATTAGCTTTCCCTGCTGGTTCTTCTGCTGTGGGAGCAGATGCCACTGTTCATTCTGCGCTGACTGTGTTGCTGCGCAGCAGAGAGCAGGCTCTGGACTGATTCCATTCAAATGCTTTTCCTGTATGAAAGGGAGCAGTGAAAGCAACGATGGATGCACCAATGTAAAGGTGATTGTGTGCTGAACAGGTCCAGCACACAGCTTTCCCTCCTGGCTCTTCTGCTGTGGGAGCAGAAGCCAAACGTTCGTGCTGTACTCACTGTGCTGCCTGCAGCTGAGAGAGACCAGCTGAGAATTTGGATTCAAATGGACTTTTAGGTATGAAACCGAGGAGAGACTGCAATGATGGTGACACCGTTGCAAAGCAGCCTGTGTGCTGAAGAGGCCCAGCATTAGCTTTCCCTGCTGGTTCTTCTGCTGTGGGAGAAGATGCCACTGACTGTGTTACTGCCAGCAGAGAGCAGGCTCTGAACTGACTCCATTCAAATGCTTTTCCTGTATGAAAGGGAGCAGTGAAAGCAACGATGGATGCACCAATGTAAAGGTGATTGTGTGCTGAACAGGTCCAGCACCAGCTTTCAATCCTGACACTTCTGCTGTGGGAGCAGAGGCCAAACGTTCGTGCTGTACTCACTGTGCTGCCTGCAGCTGAGAGCGACCAGCTGAGAATTTGGATTCAAATGGACTTTTAGGTATGAAACCGAGGAGAGACTGCAATGATGGTGACACCGTTGCAAAGCAGCCTGTGTGCTGAAGAGGCCCAGCATTAGCTTTCCCTGCTGGTTCTTCTGCTGTGGGAGCAGATGCCACTGTTCATTCTGTGCTGTGTTGCTGCGCAGCAGAGAGCAGGCTCTGGACTGATTCCATTCAAATGATTTTCCTGTAGGAAAGGGAGCAGTGAAAGCAACGATGGATGCACCAATGTAAAGGTGATTGTGTGCTGAACAGGTCCAGCACAAGCTTTCAATCCTGGCTCTTCTGCTGTGGGAGCAGAGGCCAAACGTTCGTGCTGTACTCACTGTGCTGCTGGGCAGCTGAAAGCGACCAGCTGAGAATTTGGATTCAAATGGAGTTTTAGGTATGAAACCGAGGAGAGAGTGCAATGATGGTGACACCGTTGCAAAGCAGCCTGTGTGCTGAAGAGGCCCAGCATTAGCTTTCCCTGCTGGTTCTTCTGCTGTGGGAGCAGATGCCACTGTTCTTTCTGTGCTGACTGTGTTGCTGCCAGCAGAGAGCAGGCTCTGAACTGATTCCATTCAAATGCTTTTCCTGCATGAAAGGGAGCAGTGAAAGCAACGATGGATGCACCAATGTAAAGGTGATTGTGTGCTGAACAGGTCCAGCACCAGCTTTCAATCCTGACACTTCTGCTGTGGGAGCAGAGGCCAAACATTCGTGCTGTACTCACTGGGCTGCTGGGCAGCTGAGAGTGACCAGCTGAGAATTTGGATTCAAATAGACTTTTAGGTATGAAACCGAGGAGAGACTGCAATGATGGTGACACCGTTGCAAAGCAGCCTGTGTGCTGAAGAGGCCCAGCATTAGCTTTCCCTGCTGGTTCTTCTGCTGTGGGAGCAGATGCCACTGTTCATTCTGCGCTGACTGTGTTGCTGCGCAGCAGAGAGCAGGCTCTGGACTGATTCCATTCAAATGCTTTTCCTGTATGAAAGTGAGCAGTGAAAGCAACGATGGATGCACCAATGTAAAGGTGATTGTGTGCTGAACAGGTCCAGCACCAGCTTTCCCTCCTGGCTCTTCTGCTGTGGGAGCAGAGGCCAAACGTTCGTGCTGTACTCACTGTGCTGCCTGCAGCTGAGAGCGACCAGCTGAGAATTTGGATTCAAATGGTGTTTTAGGTATGAAACCGAGGAGAGACTGCAATGATGGTGACACCGTTGCAAAGCAGCCTGTGTGCTGAAGAGGCCCAGCATTAGCTTTCCCTGCTGGTTCTTCTGCTGTGGGAGCAGATGCCACTGTTCATTCTGCGCTGACTGTGTTGCTGCGCAGCAGAGAGCAGGCTCTGGACTGATTCCATTCAAATGCTTTTCCTGTATGAAAGGGAGCAGTGAAAGCAACGATGGATGCACCAATGTAAAGGTGATTGTGTGCTGAACAGGTCCAGCACCAGCTTTCCCTCCTGGCTCTTCTGCTGTGGGAGCAGAGGCCAAACGTTCGTGCTGTACTCACTGTGCTGCCTGCAGCTGAGAGAGACCAGCTGAGAATTTGGATTAAAATGGACTTTTAGGTATGAAACCAAGGAGAGACTGCAATGATGGTGACACCGTTGCAAAGCAGCCTGTGTGCTGAAGAGGCCCAGCATTAGCTTTCCCTGCTGGTTCTTCTGCTGTGGGAGCAGATGCCACTGTTCATTCTGCGCTGACTGTGTTGCTGCGCAGCAGAGAGCAGGCTCTGGACTGATTCCATTCAAATGCTTTTCCTGTATGAAAGGGAGCAGTGAAAGCAACGATGGATGCACCAATGTAAAGGTGATTGTGTGCTGAACAGGTCCAGCACCAGCTTTCCCTCCTGGCTCTTCTGCTGTGGGAGCAGAGGCCAAACGTTCGTGCTGTACTCACTGTGCTGCCTGCAGCTGAGAGAGACCAGCTGAGAATTTGGATTCAAATGGACTTTTAGGTATGAAACCGAGGAGAGACTGCAATGATGGTGACACCGTTGCAAAGCAGCCTGTGTGCTGAAGAGGCCCAGCACTAGCTTTCCCTGCTGGTTCTTCTGCTGTGGGAGCAGATGCCACTGTTCATTCTGCGCTGACTGTGTTGCTGCGCAGCAGAGAGCAGGCTCTGAACTGATTCCATTCAAATGATTTTCCTGTATGAAAGGGAGCAGTGAAAGCAACGATGGATGCACCAATGTAAAGGTGATTGTGTGCTGAACAGGTCCAGCACAAGCTTTCAATCCTGGCTCTTCTGCTGTGGGAGCAGAGGCCAAACGTTCGTGCTGTACTCACTGTGCTGCTGGGCAGCTGAAAGCGACCAGCTGAGAATTTGGATTCAAATGGACTTTTAGTTATGAAACCGAGGAGAGACTGCAATGATGGTGACACCGTTGCAAAGCAGCCTGTGTGCTGAAGAGGCCCAGCATTAGCTTTCCCTGCTGGTTCTTCTGCTGTGGGAGCGGATGCCACTGTTCATTCTGTGCTGACTGTGTTGCTGCGCAGCAGAGAGCAGGCTCTGGACTGATTCCATTCAAATGCTTTTCCTGTATGAAAGTGAGCAGTGAAAGCAACGATGGATGCACCAATATAAAAGTGACTGTGTGCTGAACAGGTCCAACACCAGCTTTCCCTCCTGGCTCTTCTGCTGTGGGAGCAGAGGCCAAACGTTCGTGCTGTACTCACTGTGCTGCCTGCAGCTGAGAGAGACCAGCTGAGAATTTGGATTCAAATGGACTTTTAGGTATGAAACCGAGGAGAGACTGCAATGATGGTGACACCGTTGCAAAGCAGCCTGTGTGCTGAAGAGGCCCAGCATTAGCTTTCCCTGCTGGTTCTTCTGCTGTGGGAGCAGATGCCACTGTTCATTCTGTGCTGTGTTGCTGCGCAGCAGAGAGCAGGCTCTGGACTGATTCCATTCAAATGCTTTTCCTGTATGAAAGGGAGCAGTGAAAGCAACGATGGATGCACCAATGTAAAGGTGATTGTGTGCTGAACAGGTCCAGCACAAGCTTTCAATCCTGGCTCTTCTGCTGTGGGAGCAGAGGCCAAACGTTCGTGCTGTACTCACTGTGCTGCTGGGCAGCTGAAAGCGACCAGCTGAGAATTTGGATTCAAATGGACTTTTAGGTATGAAACCGAGGAGAGACTGCAATGATGGTGACACCGTTGCAAAGCAGCCTGTGTGCTGAAGAGGCCCAGCACTAGCTTTCCCTGCTGGTTCTTCTGCTGTGGGAGCAGATGCCACTGTTCATTCTGTGCTGACTGTGTTGCTGCGCAGCAGAGAGCAGGCTCTGAACTGATTCCATTCAAATGCTTTTCCTGTATGAAAGTGAGCAGTGAAAGCAACGATGGATGCACCAATGTAAAGGTGATTGTGTGCTGAACAGGTCCAGCACAAGCTTTCAATCCTGGCTCTTCTGCAGTGGGAGCAGAGGCCAAACGTTCGTGCTGTACTCACTGGGCTGCCTGCAGCTGAGAGAGACCAGCTGAGAATTTGGATTCAAATGGACTTTTAGGTATGAAACCGAGGAGAGACTGCAATGATGGTGACACCGTTGCAAAGCAGCCTGTGTGCTGAAGAGGCCCAGCACTAGCTTTCCCTGCTGGTTCTTCTGCTGTGGGAGCAGATGCCACTGTTCTTTCTGTGCTGACTGTGTTGCTGCCAGCAGAGAGCAGGCTCTGAACTGATTCCATTCAAATGCTTTTCCTGCATGAAAGGGAGCAGTGAAAGCAACGATGGATGCACCAATGTAAAGGTGATTGTGTGCTGAACAGGTCCAGCAACAGCTTTCCCTCCTGGCTCTTCTGCTGTGGGAGCAGAGGCCAAACGTTCGTGCTGTACTCACTGTGCTGCCTGCAGCTGAGAGAGACCAGCTGAGAATTTGGATTCAAATGGACTTTTAGGTATGAAACCGAGGAGAGACTGCAATGATGGTGACACCGTTGCAAAGCAGCCTGTGTGCTGAAGAGGCCCAGCATTAGCTTTCCCTGCTGGTTCTTCTGCTGTGGGAGCAGATGCCACTGTTCATTCTGCGCTGACTGTGTTGCTGCGCAGCAGAGAGCAGGCTCTGAACTGATTCCATTCAAATGATTTTCCTGTATGAAAGGGAGCAGTGAAAGCAACGATGGATGCACCAATGTAAAGGTGATTGTGTGCTGAACAGGTCCAGCACAAGCTTTCAATCCTGGCTCTTCTGCTGTGGGAGCAGAGGCCAAACGTTCGTGCTGTACTCACTGTGCTGCTGGGCAGCTGAAAGCGACCAGCTGAGAATTTGGATTCAAATGGACTTTTAGGTATGAAACCGAGGAGAGACTGCAATGATGGTGACACCGTTGCAAAGCAGCCTGTGTGCTGAAGAGGCCCAGCACCAGCTTTCCCTGCTGGTTCTTCTGCTCTGGGAGCAGATGCCACTGTTCATTCTGTGCTGACTGTGTTGCTGCGCAGCAGAGAGCAGGCTCTGGACTGATTCCATTCAAATGCTTTTCCTGTATGAAAGGGAGCAGTGAAAGCAACGATGGATGCACCAATGTAAAGGTGATTGTGTGCTGAACAGGTCCAGCACAAGCTTTCTATCCTGGCTCTTCTGCTGTGGGAGCAGAAGCCAAACGTTCGTGCTGTACTCACTGTGCTGCTGGGCAGCTGAAAGCGACCATCTGAGAATTTGGATTCAAATGGACTTTTAGGTATGAAACCGAGGAGAGACTGCAATGATGGTGACACCGTTGCAAAGCAGCCTGTGTGCTGAAGAGGCCCAGCATTAGCTTTCCCTGCTGGTTCTTCTGCTGTGGGAGCAGATGCCACTGTTCATTCTGTGCTGTGTTGCTGCGCAGCAGAGAGCAGGCTCTGGACTGATTCCATTCAAATGATTTTCCTGTATGAAAGGGAGCAGTGAAAGCAACGATGGATGCACCAATGTAAAGGTGATTGTGTGCTGAACAGGTCCAGCACACAGCTTTCCCTCCTGGCTCTTCTGCTGTGGGAGCAGAAGCCAAACGTTCATGCTGTACTCACTGTGCTGCTGGGCAGCTGAAAGCGACCACCTGAGAATTTGGATTCAAATGGAGTTTTAGGTATGAAACCGAGGAGAGACTGCAATGACGGTGACACCGTTGCAAAGCAGCCTGTGTGCTGAAGAGGCCCAGCATTAGCTTTCCCTGCTGGTTCTTCTGCTGTGGGAGCAGATGCCACTGTTCATTCTGTGCTGTGTTGCTGCGCAGCAGAGAGCAGGCTCTGGACTGATTCCATTCAAATGATTTTCCTGTAGGAAAGGGAGCAGTGAAAGCAACGATGGATGCACCAATGTAAAGGTGATTGTGTGCTGAACAGGTCCAGCACAAGCTTTCAATCCTGGCTCTTCTGCTGTGGGAGCAGAGGCCAAACGTTCGTGCTGTACTCACTGTGCTGCTGGGCAGCTGAAAGCGACCAGCTGAGAATTTGGATTCAAATGGACTTTTAGGTATGAAACCGAGGAGAGAGTGCAATGATGGTGACACCGTTGCAAAGCAGCCTGTGTGCTGAAGAGGCCCAGCATTAGCTTTCCCTGCTGGTTCTTCTGCTGTGGGAGCAGATGCCACTGTTCTTTCTGTGCTGACAGTGTTGCTGCCAGCAGAGAGCAGGCTCTGAACTGATTCCATTCAAATGCTTTTCCTGCATGAAAGGGAGCAGTGAAAGCAACGATGGATGCACCAATGTAAAGGTGATTGTGTGCTGAACAGGTCCAGCACCAGCTTTCAATCCTGACACTTCTGCTGTGGGAGCAGAGGCCTAACATTCGTGCCGTACTCACTGGGCTGCTGGGCAGCTGAGAGTGACCAGCTGAGAATTTGGATTCAAATGGACTTTTAGGTATGAAACCGAGGAGAGACTGCAATGATGGTGACACCGTTGCAAAGCAGCCTGTGTGCTGAAGAGGCCCAGCACTAGCTTTCCCTGCTGGTTCTTCTGCTGTGGGAGCAGATGCCACTGTTCATTCTGCGCTGACTGTGTTGCTGCGCAGCAGAGAGCAGGCTCTGGACTGATTCCATTCAAATGCTTTTCCTGTATGAAAGTGAGCAGTGAAAGCAACGATGGATGCACCAATGTAAAGGTGATTGTGTGCTGAACAGGTCCAGCACCAGCTTTCCCTCCTGGCTCTTCTTCTGTGGGAGCAGAGGCCAAACGTTCGTGCTGTACTCACTGTGCTGCCTGCAGCTGAGAGCGACCAGCTGAGAATTTGGATTCAAATGGTGTTTTAGGTATG
>NW_026913924.1:0-24397 GCF_034315485.1 Pezoporus occidentalis | reverse complement strand
GCCGTCGCGTGGGATAGGGGCCGGCAGCCCCGTGCCGGGTGGGTTTCCAACCCCTTTCCATGAGTTCGACATTCCCAAATCCAGGGAAAACACGGAATTTCGGGGCTGGTTTCCCTCTTTTCTTCCTTTATTTTGGGGGTTTTTAAGCGGAAATGGGTGTTGCCAATGGGAATTCTGTATATCCATGGGAATTATCCCCCCCATGGGATGGGAAACTTGGGAATGCTGCCACCGACCCCCCCCTTTTTCCTCCCATTCCCCATCCCACCCAAGCCGGAACCCCGTATCCTTGCTGTCGGCATTCCAAAAGTGAGGAATTCCATGGGAAACCCCCACGTGGGGAAGCACTTTTCCCTCTGGGGGGGGTGTGGGTTTAGCCCCGCTCCCCATTGACACCTATGGAGGGTGAGGGGGGAGGAACCGGAGCAGGCCCCGAAGCCTCGGCCCCCAGCAGCGCCTCCCGCCGCCTCCCCCCCGCTCCCCCCCGGCCTCCGCTCCCCCCTCGCGTCCCCATCCCCGCGCTCCGGGAGGCGCCGCGGGCCCGCCCGCCGCTAGGTGGCGCTGTGGCGCCGGGAAGCGCCGCGGCTGGGACCCCGGGACGCTGGATCCCGATGGATCCCGATGGATCCCGATGGATCCCGATGGATCCCGATGGATCCCGGTGGATCCGGATGCTCCGCACCCCCCCCCCCCCCGCATGGATCCCGGCTCCGCCATTCCCGATCCCTACAGCCCCGTATCCTCGGAGCGCGGTAAGCAGGGAATTCCCCCCCCCCCCCTTTGGGATCGGCTTGGGAATGGGGGGGGGAACAATGGGATCGGGAGGGAATTCCCGGGATAAATGAGGGAATCGCCCCATTCCCGGTGGGAAGGGAGGAATTCCAGCGCGGATCTGGCGCTTCATGGCCACAGGGAAGGGGGAGCCGCTCTTATCCCGGTGTTCCCGAGGTGGGAAAGCCCTTGGGAAGCTGGGGGAGTGGGAAGGGTTTGGGAATGGTTTGGGATGGTGCTCAGGGCCCGCTGGGATGGGATTGGGCTATGGGGGGGGTGGAGCATTCCCATGGAGCGTCCCTATGGAGAATCCCTAGGGAGCACCCCTATGGAGCATCCCCATGGAGCATCCCTATGGAGAATCCCTATGGAGCACCCCTATGGAACTTTCCTAAGGAGCATCCCTATGGAACATCCCTATGGAGCATCCCTATGGAGCATCCCTATGGAGCATCCCTAGGGAGCACCCCTATGGAGCATCCCCATGGAGCATCCCTATGGAGAATCCCTATGGAGCACCCCTATGGAACATTCCTAAGGAGCATCCCTATGGAACATCCCCATGGAGCATCCCCATGGAGCATCCCTATGGAGCATCCCCATGGAGCATCCCTATGGAGAATCCCTAAGGAGCACCCCTATGGAACTTTCCTAAGGAGCACCCCTATGGAGCATCCCTATGGAGCATCCCCATGGAGCATCCCTATGGAGCATCCCTATGGAGCATCCCTAAGGAGCATCCCTATGGAACATTCCCATGGAGCATCCCTATGGAGAATCCCTAAGGAGCATTCCCATGGAGCATCCCTATAGAGCATCCCTATGGAGAATCCCTAAGGAGCATCCCCATGGAGCATCCCTATGGAGCATCCCCATTCCATGCCGGCTCAGCGGCATTCCCAAGAGCTGGAATCCCGGCACTTTTCCTTTGGGAGGCCCTTCCAAGCCAAGCGGGAATCCTTGGGAACGATGGGAATGGCCATGGGGAATTTCCCTCTGGAATTCCCTGCGCTTCCGGGATGGGCTCCGGCGCCTGCTCCCGCCCGGCATTCCCGCTGCTCCCAGCGCACGAGCCTGGTCCCTGCCTGTGGCCTTGGAGAACACCCTCCTTATCCTGCCCTGGCCCTCCTTAGCCCTCCTTTGCCTTCCTTCTCCCTCCTTTTCCCATCCTTTCCCATCCTTTTCCCTCCTTTTCCCTCCTTTTCCCATCCTCCTCCCTCCTTTTCCATCCTTTCCCCTCTTTCTCCTTCCTTTTCCATCCTTTCCCATCCTTTTCCCTCTTTTTCCATCCTTTTCCTACCTTCACCCTCCTTCTCCATCCTTTTCCTTCCTTTTCCCTCCTACTCCCTCCTTCTCCCTCCTTTTCCATCCTTTTCCTTTCCTTCTTTTTCCTTCCTTTTCCCTCCTTTTCCCTCCTTATCCCTCCTTTTCCCTCCTTCTCCATCCTTTCCCAACCTTTCCCATCCTTTTCCCATCCTTTTCCCTCCTTTTCCATCCTTTTCCCTCCTTCTTCCTCCTTCTCCCTCCTTTTCCATCCTTTTCCTTTCCTTCCTTTTCCTTCCTTTTCCCTCCTTATCCCTCCTTTTCCCTCCTTCTTCTCCTTCCTTTTCCATCCTTCTCCCTCCTTTTCTTTTCCCTCCTTCTTTTCCCTCCTTCTCCCTCCTTTTTCATCCTTTTCCCTCCTTTTCTGCCCTTTTCCCTCCTCCTCCCTCCTTTTCCCTCCTTCTCCATCCTTTTCCCTCTTTTTCCCTCCGTTTTCCATCTTTTTCCCTCCTTTTCCATCATTTTCCATCCTCCTTCTTCCTTCTCCCTCCTTCTCCTTCCTTTTCCCTCCTTTCCCCTCTTTCTCCCTCCTTTTCCATCCTTTTCCTACCTTCTCCCTCCTTCTCCCTCCTTTTCCTTCCTTTTCCTTCCTTTTCCTTCCTTTTCCTTCCTTTTCCCTCTTTTTCCCTTCTTCGTTTTCCATCTTTTTCCCTCCTTTTCCATCGTTTTCCATCCTCCTTCTTCCTTTTCCCTCCTTCTCCCTCCTTTTCCCTCCTTTTCCCTCCTTTTCCCTCCTTCTCCCTCCTTTTCCCTCCTTTCCCATCCTTTTCCTTCCTTTTCCCTCCTTCGTTTTCCATCTTTTTCCCTCCTTCTCCATCGTTTTCCATCCTCCTTCTTCCTTTTCCCTTCTTCTCCTTCCTTTTCCCTCCTTTCCCCTCTTTCTCCCTCCTTCTCCCTCCTTTTCCATCCTTTTCCCTCCTACTCCCTCCTTCTCCTTCCTTTCCCATCCTTTTCCCTCCTTTTCCCTCTTTTTCCCTCCTTCATTTTCCATCTTTTTCCCTCCTTCTCCATCGTTTTCCATCCTCCTTCTTCCTTTTCCCTCCTTCTCCCTCCTTTTCCCTCCTTTTCCCTCCTTTTCCCTCCTTCTCCCTCCTTCTCCCTCCTTTTCCCTCCTTTCCCATCCTTTTCCTTCCTTTTCCCTCCTTCGTTTTCCATCTTTTTCACTCCTTCTCCATCGTTTTCCATCCTTTTCCCTCCTTTTCCTTCTTTTTCCATCCTTTTCCCTCCTTCTCCTCCCTTCTTGTTCCTTTTCCATCCTTCTCCCTCCTTTTCCCTCCTTTTCCATCCTTTTCCTTCCTTTTCCCTCTTTTTCCCTCCTTCATTTTCCATCTTTTTCCCTCCTTCTCCATCGTTTTCCATCCTCCTTCTTCCTTTTCCCTCCTTCTCCCTTCTTTTCCATCCTTTTCCTTCTTTTTCCTTCCTTTTCCATCCTTTTCCCTCCTTCTCCCTTGTTTTCCCCTCCTTCTCCCTCCTTTTCCATCCTTTTCCTTCTTTTTCCTTCCTTTTCCATCCTTTCCCATCCTTTCCCATCCTTCTCCCTCCTTTTCCATCCTTCTCCCTCCTTTTCCATCCTTCTCCCTCCTGCTCCCTCCTTTTCCATCCTTTTCCATCCTTATCCATCTTTTTCCCTCCTTTCCCATCCTTTTCCCTCCTTTCCCATCCTTCCCCATCCTTTTCCCTCCCGCTGGAACGGGAGAGCGATGCACAAATAACGCATTCCCTTTCCCCATTCCCAAAGCTTGGAATCCCATTCCCACCCTTCCGAGGGAAGCAGCATCCTCACTCATGGACTCATCCCTTTATCCATGCGATGGGAATGGAGGCAGGAAGAGGAGCAGCGCTTCGGGATGCTCTTCCTAAAGGTACACGCGGCTACGGATAACGGGATCCCCTTCCCTCCCATGCAGCTCCATCCTTTGGGAATACCGGAATGTTTTGCCTTGGGATGGGGCCTTCCCATTGGGAACAACCCCCCCGTCTCCTCCTTTCTCCCATTCCCATTCCCTGCCCTTCTTCACCACCACTTGACCACCTGCATCCTTCCCGAGAGGGCAATTCCCGAGCATCCCTAAGGATGTGCAACCAGGCCTCCAGGTGCAGCTCCGGAAGGGCGTTGGGAATGATCCGGGAATGCTCCTTGTGCCTACGGATGAGCTCACGTTGCCTTTACCCTCTTAGCTCGGCATTCCCGGGATACCCCGCCCCCCCCCCCCCCGTGCTTTGATCCCATGGGATTCGAGTCCCTCAGCTCCTTTAGGTTGCCCATCCAAAGCGGCATCTCCTGGGCTTTTCCATATGGAAAAGGTAGAGGCGGATCAGTCCGGGCGGCTGCTCCTCCCCAGCCTATGGAATTCCATGAATTCCGTGGGACGATCCATGAATTCCGTGCGTCGATCCAGGAATTCCGTGGGTTGATCCATGAATTCCGTTGGTTGATCCATGAATTCCGTGCGTCGATCCAGGAATTCCGTTGGTTGATCCATGAATTCCGTTGGTTGATCCATGAATTCCGTGCGTCGATCCAGGAATTCCGTGGGTTGATCCATGAATTCCGTGGGTTGATCCATGAATTCCGTGGGTCGATCCATGAATTCCGTTGGTTGATCCATGAATTCCATTGGTCGATCCATGAATTCCGTGGGTTGATCCATGAATTCCGTGGGTTGATCCAGGAATTCCGTTGGTTGATCCATGAATTCCGTTGGTTGATCCATGAATTGCATGGATAGATCCATGAATTCCGTGGGTCGATCCATGAAATCCATGGGTTGATCCATGAATTCCGTGGGTTGATCCATGAATTCCATGGGTCGATCCATGAATTCCGTGGGTTGATCCATGAATTCCATTGGTCGATCCATGAATTCCGTGGGTCGATCCATGAATTCCATGGGTCGATCCATGAATTCCGTGGGGCGATCCATGAAATCCATGGGTTGATCCATGAATTCCGTGGGTTGATCCATGAATTCCATGGGTCGATCCATGAATTCCGTGGGTTGATCCATGAATTCCATTGGTCGATCCATGAATTCCGTGGATCGATCCATGAATTCTGTGGGTTGATCCATGAATTCCATGGATTGATCCATGAATTCCATTGGTTGATCCATGAATTCCGTGGGTCGATCCATGAATTCCGTTGGTTGATCCATGAATTCCGTGGGTCGATCCATGAATTCCGTTGGTTGATCCATGAATTCCATGGATCGATCCATGAATTCCGTTGGTCGATCCATGAATTCCGTTGGTCGATCCATGAATTCCATGTACACACACACACGTGTACGCACACACGTGTACATACACACACATGTACACACACACGTGCATGTACATACACACACGTGTACACACACACGTGTACACACACACGTGTACACACACACACGTGTACACACACACGTGTACACACACACGTGTACACACACACACGTGTACACACACACGTGTACACACACACGTGTACACACACACACGTGTACACACACGCGTACACACACACGTGTACACACACACGTGTACACACACACGTGTACACACACACACGTGTACACACACACACGTGTACACACACACGTGTACACACACACACGTGTACACACACACGTGTACACACACACACGTGTACACACACACACGTGTACATACACACACGTGTACACACACAGACGTGTACACACACACGTGTACACACACACGTGTACACACACACGTGTACACACACAGACGTGTACACACACACGTGTACACACACACGTGTACACACACACGTGTACACACACAGACGTGTACACACACACGTGTACACACACACGTGTACACACACACGTGTACACACACACACGCGTACACACACACGTGTACACACACACGTGCACACACACACGTGTACACACACACACGTGCACACACACACGTGTACACACACACACGTGCACACACACACGTGCACACACACACGTGTACACACACACGTGTACACACACACGTGTACACACACACGTGTACACACACAGACGTGTACACACACACGTGTACACACACACGTGTACACACACACGTGTACACACACAGACGTGTACACACACACGTGTACACACACACGTGTACACACACACGTGTACACACACAGACGTGTACACACACACGTGTACACACACACGCGTACACACACACGTGTACACACACACACGCGTACACACACACGTGTACACACACACGTGCACACACACACGTGTACACACACACACGTGCACACACACACGTGTACACACACACACGTGTACACACACACACGTGTACACACACACGTGTACACACACACACGTGTACACACACACGTGTACACACACACACGTGTACACACACACACGTGTACACACACACGTGTACACACACGTGTACACACACACGTGTACACACACACGTGTACACACACACGTGTACACACACACGTGTACACACACACACGTGTACACACACACACGTGTACACACACACGTGTACACACACACACACACACACGTGTACACACACACGTGTACACACACACGTGTACACACACACACGTGTACACACACACACGTGTACACACACACGTGTACACACACACGTGTACACACACACACGTGTACACACACACGTGTACACACACACACGTGTACACACACACACGTGTACACACACACACGTGTACACACACACACGTGTACACACACACACGTGTACACACACACACACACGTGTACACACACACGTGTACATACACACGTGTACACACACACGTGTACACACACACGTGTACACACACACACGTGTACACACACACACGTGTACACACACACACACGTGTACACACACACACGTGTACACACACACACGTGTACACACACACACGTGTACACACACACGTGTACACACACACACGTGTACACACACACGTGTACACACACACGTGTACACACACACGTGTACACACACACGTGTACACACACACACGTGTACACACACACGTGTACACACACACACGTGTACACACACACACGTGTACACACACACACGTGTACACACACACGTGTACACACACACACGTGTACACACACACACGTGTACACACACACACACGTGTACACACACACACGTGTACACACACACACGTGTACACACACACGTGTACACACACACACGTGTACACACACACGTGTACACACACACACACGTGTACACACACACGTGTACACACACACACGTGTACACACACACGTGTACACACACACACGTGTACACACACACACGTGTACACACACACACGTGTACACACACACACGTGTACACACACACACGTGTACACACACACACGTGTACACACACACGTGTACACACACACACGTGTACACACACACACGTGTACACACACACACGTGTACACACACACGTGTACACACACACGTGTACACACACACACGTGTACACACACACACGTGTACACACACACACGTGTACACACACACGTGTCCACACACACGTGTACACACACACACGTGTACACACACACACGTGTACACACACACGTGTACACACACACGTGTACACACACACGTGTACACACACACACGTACACACACACACGTGTACACACACACACGTGTACACACACACACGTGTACACACACGTGTACACACACACGTGTACACACACACACGTGTACACACACACACGTGTACACACACCCGTGTACACACACACGTGTACACACACACACGTGTACACACACACACGTGTACACACACACACGTGTACACACACACGTGTACACACACACACGTGTACACACACACGTGTACACACACACACGTGTACACACACACACGTGTACACACACACACGTGTACACACACACACGTGTACACACACACACGTGTACACACACACACGTGTACACACACACACGTGTACACACACACGTGTACACACACACGTGTACACACACACACGTGTACACACACACACGTGTACACACACACACACGTGTACACACACACACGTGTACACACACACACGTGTACACACACACGTGTACACACACACACGTGTACACACACACACGTGAACACACACACGTGTACACACACACACGTGTACACACACACGTGTACACACACACACGTGTACACACACACACGTGTACACACACACACGTGTACACACACACGTGTACACACACACACGTGTACACACACACACGTGTACACACACGTGTACACACACACGTGTACACACACACACGTACACACACACACGTGTACACACACACACGTGTACACACACGTGTACACACACACGTGTACACACACACACGTACACACACACACGTGTACACACACACACGTGTACACACACACACGTGTACACACACACGTGTACACACACACACGTGTACACACACACGTGTACACACACACACGTGTACACACACACGTGTACACACACACACACGTGTACACACACACATATACACACACACACACACGTGTACACACACACACACGTGTACACACACACACGTGTACACACACACACGTGTACACACACACACGTGTACACACACACACGTGTACACACACACACTTGTCCACACACACACGTGTACACACACACACGTGTACACACACACACGTGTACACACACACGTGTACACACACACACGTGTACACACACACGTGTACACACACACACGTGTACACACACACACGTGTGTACACACACACACGTGTACACACACACACGTGTACACACACACGTGTACACACACACACGTGTACACACACACGTGTACACACACACGTGTACACACACACACGTGTACACACACACGTGTACACACACACACGTGTACACACACACACGTGTACACACACACGTGTACACACACACACGTGTACACACACACACGTGTACACACACACGTGTACACACACACGTGTACACACACACACGTGTACACACACACACGTGTACACACACACACGTGTACACACACACGTGTACACACACACACGTGTACACACACACACGTGTACACACACACGTGTACACACACACGTGTACACACACACACGTGTACACACACACACGTGTACACACACACACGTGTACACACGCACGTGTACACACACGTGTACACACACACGTGTACACACACACGTGTACACATATACACGTGTACACACACACATATATACGTGTGTACACACACACACGTGTACACACACACACACACACGTGTACACACACACACGTGTACACACACACACGTGTACACACACACACGTGTACACACACACACGCACATATACACACACACACGTGTACACACACACACGTGTACACACACACGTGTACACACACACACGTGTACACACACACGTGTACACACACACGTGTACACACACACGTGTACACACACACACGTGTACACACACACACGTGTACACACACACTAGTACACACACACACGTGTACACACACACACGTGTACACACACACGTGTGCACACACACACGTGTACACACACACGTGTACACACACACGTGTACACACACACACGTGTACACACACACACGTGTACACACACACGTGTACACACACACACGTGTACACACACACACGTGTACACACACACACGTGTACACACACACACACACACACACGTGTACACACACACGTGTGTACACACACACACACACACATGTGTACACACACACACACGTGTACACACACACACGTGTACACACACACACGTGTACACACACACGTGTACACACACACACGTGTACACACACACACGTGTACACACACACGTGTACACACACACGTGTACACACACACACGTGTACACACACACGTGTACACACACACACGTGTACACACACACGTGTACACACACACACGTGTACACACACACACGTGTACACACACACACGTGTACACACACACGTGTACACACACACACGTGTACACACACACACGTGTACACACACACACGTGTACACACACACACGTGTACACACACACACGTGTACACACACACACGTGTACACACACACGCGTGGACACACACACACACACACACACGTGTACACACACACACGTGTACACACACACGTGTACACACACACACGTGTACGCACACACACGTGTACACACACACGTGTACGCACACACACGTGTACACACACACACGTGTACACACACACACGTGTACACACACACGTGTACACACACACACGTGTACACACACACACGTGTACACACACACGTGTACACACACACACGTGTACATATACACACACACACGTGTACACACACACACGTGTACACACACACATATATGTGTACACACACACACACACATACACACGTGTACACACACACGTGTACACACACACACGTGTACACACACACGTGTATATACACACGTGTACACACACACGTGTACACATACACACGTGTACACACATATATGTGTACACACACACGTGTACACACACACGTGTACACACACACACGTGTACACACACACACGTGTACACACACACGTGTACACACACACACGTGTACACACACACACGTGTACACACACACGTGTACACACACACACGTGAACACACACACGTGTACACACACACACGTGTACACACACACGTGTACACACACACACGTGTACACACACACACGTGTGCACACACACGCGTGCACGCACACGTGTACACACACACGCGTACACACACACACGTGTGCACGCACACGCGTACACACACACGCGTACACACACACACGCGTACACACACACGTGTACACACACACACGTGTACACACACACACGTGTACACACACACATGTGTACACACACACACGTGTACACACACACACGTGTACACACACACACGTGTACACACACACGTGTACACACACACACGTGTACACACACACGTGTACACACACACGGTGTACACACACACGTGTACACAGACCCACGTGTACACACACACGTGTACACACACACGTGTACACACACACACGTGTACACACACACACGTGTACACACACACACGTGTACACACACACACGTGTACACACACACACGTGTACACACACACGTGTACACACACACGTGTACACACACACGTGTACACACACACACACACACACACACGTGTACACACACACACACGTGTACACACACACACACACACACACGTGTACACACACACACGTGTACACACACACGTGTACACACACACATACACACGTGTACACACACACGTGTACACACACACGTGTACACACACACACGTGTACACACACACATGTGTACACACACACACACACACACGTGTACACACACACACGTGTACACACACACGTGTACACACACGTGTACACACACACACGTGTACACACACACGTGTACACACACACACGTGTACACACACACACGTGTACACACACACACGTGTACACACACACACGTGTACACACACACACGTGTACACACACACGTGTACACACACACGTGTACACACACACACGTGTACACACACACGTGGTCCTCACACACACGGGTACACACACACACGTGTACACACACACGTGTACACACACACACACGTGTACACACACACGTGTACACACACACGTGTACACACACACACGTGTACACACACACACGTGTACACACACACGTGTACACACACACACATGTACACACACGTGTACACACACACGTACACACACACACGTGTACACACACACACGTGTGTGTACACACACACGTGTACACACACACACGTGTACACACACACGTGTACACACACACGTGTACACACACACGTGTACACACACACACGTGTACACACACACACGTGTACACACACACGTGTACACACACACGTGTACACACACACACGTGTACACACACACACGTGTACACACACACACGTGTACACACACACACGTGTACACACACACATGTACACACACACACGTGTACACACACACACGTGTACACACACACGTGCACACACACACGTGTACACACACACACGTGTACACACACACACGTGTACACACACACGTGTACACACACACGTGCACACACACACACGTGTACACACACACGTGTACACACACACGTGTACACACACACGTGTACACACACACGTGTACACACACACACATATACGTGTACACACACACGTGTACACACACACACGTGTACACACACACACGTGTACACACACACACGTGTACACACACACACGTGTACACACACACACGTGTACACACACACACGTGTACACACACACGTGTACACACACACACGTGTACACACACACGTGTACACACACACACGTGTACACACACACGTGTACACACACACACGTGTACACACACACGTGTACACACACACACGTGTACACACACACGTGTACACACACACACGTGTACACACACACACGTGTACACACACACACGTGTACACACACACACGTGTACACACACACACGTGTACACACACACGTGTACACACACACACGTGTACACACACACGTGTACACACACACACGTGTACACACACACACGTGTACACACACACAAGTGTACACACACACACGTGTACACACACACGTGTACACACACACACGTGTACACACACACACGTGTACACACACACACACGTGTACACACACACACGTGTACACACACACACGTGTACACACACACACGTGTACACACACACACGTGTACACACACACGTGTACACACACGCGTGTACACACACGTGTACACACACACACGTGTACACACACACACGTGTACACACACACACGTGTACACACACACACGTGTACACACACACACGAGTACACACACACACGTGTACACACACACACGTGTACACACACACACGTACACACACACACGTGTACACACACACACGTGTACACACACACACGTGTACACACACGTGTACACACACACACGTGTACACACACACACGTGTACACACACACGTGTACACACACACACGTGTACACACACACGTGTACACACACACACGTGTACACACACACACGTGTACACACACACACGTGTACACACACACACGTGTACACACACACACGTGTACACACACACACGTGTACACACACACACGTGTACACACACACACGTGTACACACACACACGTGTACACACACACACGTGTACACACACACACGTGTATATACACACGTGTACACACACACACGTGTACACACACACACACACACACGTGTACACACACACGTGTACACACACACACGTGTACACACACACACGTGTACACACACACACGTGTACACACACACGTGTACACACACACACGTGTACACACACACACGTGTACACACACACGTGTACACACACACACGTGTACACACACACACGTGTACACACACACGTGTACACACACACACACTTTTACACACACACGTTTACACACACCCGTGTACACACACTTTGACACACACACGTGTACACACACACGTGTACACACACACGTGTACACACACACACGTGTACACACACACACGTGTACACACACACGTGTACACACACACACGTGTACACACACACGTGTACACACACACGTGTACACACACACACACACACACGTGTACACACACACACGTGTACACACACACGTGTACACACACACACGTGTACACACACACACGTGTACACACACACACGTGTAAACACACACTTGTACACACACACGTGTACACACACACGTGTACACACACACACGTGTACACACACACGTGTACACACACACGTGTACACACACACGTGTACACACACACGTGTACACACACACACGTGTACACACACACACGTGTGTACACACACACGTGTACACACACACACGTGTACACACACACGTGTACACACACACGTGTACACACACACACGTGTACACACACACGTGTACACACACACACGTGTACACACACACGTGTACACACACACGTGTACACACACACACGTGTACACACACACACGTGTACACACACACACGTGTACACACACACACGTGTACACACACACGTGTACACACACACGTGTACACACACACACGTACACACACACACGTGTACACACACACACGTGTACACACACACGTGTGTGTGCACACACACACGTGTACACACACACACACACACACGTGTACACACACACACGTGTACACACACGTGTACACACACACACGTACACACACACACGTGTACACACACACACGTGTACACACACACACGTGTACACACACACGTGTGCACACACACACGTGTACACACACACGTGTACACACACACACGTGTACACACACACGTGTACACACACACACGTGTACACACACACACGTGTACACACACACACGTGTACACACACACACGTGTACACACACACGTGTACACACACACACGTGTACACACACACACGTGTACACACACACACGTGCACACACACACACGTGCACACACACACGTGTACACACACACACGTGTACACACACACGTGTACACACACACACGTGTACACACACACGTGTACACACACACACGTGTACACACACACACGTGTACACACACGAGTACACACACACACGTGTACACACACACGTGTACACACACACACGTGTACACACACACGTGTACACACACACACGTGTACACACACACGTGTACACACACACACGTGTACACACACACGTGTACACACACACACGTGGACACACACACGTGTACACACACACGTGTACACACACACGTGTACACACACACACGTGTACACACACACGTGTACACACACACACGTGTACACACACACGTGTACACACACACACGTGTACACACACACGTGTACACACACACACGTGTACACACACACGTGTACACACACACACGTGTACACACACACGTGTACACACACACGTGTACACACACGTGTACACACACACACGTGTACACACACACACGTGTACACACACACACGTGTACACACACACGTGTACACACACACGTGCACACACACACACGTGTACACACACACGTGTACACACACACACGTGGACACACACACGTGTACACACACACGTGTACACACACACGTGTACACACACACACGTGTACACACACACACGTGTACACACACACACGTGTACACACACACGTGTACACACACACGCGTGTACACACACACGTGTACACACACACGTGTACACACACACGTGTACACACACACACGTGTACACACACACACGTGTACACACACACACGTGTACACACACACACGTGCACACACACACGTGTACACACACACACGTGTACACACACACACGTGTACACACACACGTGTACACACACACACGTGTACACACACACACGTGTACACACACACACGTGTACACACACGTGTACACACACACACGTGTACACACACACGTGTACACACACACACGTGTACACACACACACGTGTACACACACACGTGTACACACACACACGTGTACACACACACACGTGCGCACCCTCACGTGCGCAGCCACGTGCGCGCAGCCACGGCCACGTGACCCCTTCCACGGGCCGGCCCCGCCCCTTCCTTGGGCGCGGGGCCCGGGCGCCACCGCGGGGCCGTTGGCGGGAACTCGGCCCCGCCCCTGGCGGGAAGCGGCGGGGGAAGAGGGGAGGTGTCACGTGACCGTGCGGGTGTGCACGTGGCTGTGCACGTGTGTATGTACACGTGTGTGTATGTACACGTGTGTGTATGTACACGTGTGTATGTACACGTGTGTATGTACATGTGTGTGCACACACGTATGTGCATGTATGTACGTGTGCGTGCATGTACATGTACGTGTGCGCATGTTCATGTATGTACATGTATGAGTGGGTATGTACAGTGTGTGCACGTGTGTACATGTGTGCGTGGGTCCATGCATGTGCATCCACACGTACACACATGTGTGTTCATGTATGTGCATGCGTGTTCATGTATGTGCATCCGTGGTCATGTATGTGCATGCGTGTTCCTGTCTGTGCGTGTGTGTTTGTGCATGTACTTGTATGTACATGTGCGTTCATGTATGTGCATGTGTGTTCGTGCGTGTACTTGTATGTACATGTGTGTGTGTTCATGTACGTGCATGCGTGTTCATGTATGTGCATGTGTGTTCGTGTATGTGTGCATGTACTTGTTTGTACATGTGTGTTCATGTATGTGCATGCGTGTTTGTGTATGTACATGTATGCTCATGCATGTTCATGTGCGGTCATGTATGTGCGTGTGTGTTCATGTACATGCTTGTGCATGTATGTGCATGTGTGTTCGTGTGTGTTCTTGTATGCTCCTGTTTGTTCATGTATGTTAATGCATGTGCTTGTGTGTTCATGTATGTGCGTGCGTGTTTGTATGTGTTTATGTCCATGAATGTGCATGCCTGTTCGTGTATGTTAATGTATGTGCTTCTACATGCATGTACATGTGTTTTCATGTGTGTTAATGTTCATGTGTGTTCATGTATGTTGAGGCATGTATATGTATGTTCAGGCATGTGCATGTGTGTTCATGTATGTACATGCGTGTTCATGTATGTACATGCGTGTTCATGTATGTACGTGCATGTTCATGTATGTTTATGTATGTTCATGCATGTTCCTGTCCAAGCCCTCCAACCGCTTCCCCCTCCCTTCCCAAGCCATTCCCCGATCCCGGAGCAGCAGCATTCCTGTTTCCTCTTCCAGATGGATCCCAGGGGGACGAGGCTGGTACCCACTGTGCTCCCAACTGCATCCCGACCGCATCCCGACTGCATCCCAACCACATCCCAGCTGCATCCCGACCGCATCCCAGCCGCATCCCGACCGCATCCCGACTGCATCCCGACCGCATCCCAGCCACATCCCAGCTGCATCCCGACCGCATCCAAACCGCATCCCAGCTGCATCCCAGCCGCATCCCAGCCGCATCCCAGGTGCGTCCCAACTGCATCCCAGCCGCGTCCCGACCACATCCCGACCGCATCCCAGCCGCATCCCGACCGCATCCCAGCCGCATCCCGGGCGCATCCCAGCCGCATCCCGACCACATTCCGGGTGCATCCCGGGCACATCCCAGCCGCATCCCGACCGCATCCCGACCGCATCCCAACCGCATCCCAACCACATCCCGACCGCATCCCAGCTGCATCCCAACCGCATCCCGACCGCATCCCAGTCGCATCCCAGCCGCATCCCGACCGCATCCCAGCTGCATCCCAACCGCATCCCGACCGCATCCCAGCCGCATCCCAGCCGCATCCCGACCGCATCCCAGCCGCATCCCGACCGCATCCCGACCGCATCCCAGCCGCATCCTGACTGCATCCCGACCGCATCCCAGCCGCATCCCGACCGCATCCCGGCCGCATCCCGACCGCATCCCAGCTGCATCCCGACCGCATCCCAGCCGCATCCCGACCGCATCCCAGCCGCATCCCGACCGCATCCCGACTGCATCCCAACCGCATCCCGGCTGCATCCCGACCGCATCCCAACCGCATCCCAGCCGCATCCGGACCGCATCCCAGCCACATCCCAACCGCATCCCAGCCGCATCCCGACCGCATCCCAGCCGCATCCCGACCGCATCCCAGCCGCATCCCGACCGCATCCCAGCCGCATCCCGACCACATCCCGACCGCATCCTGACCTCATCCCAGCCGCATCCCGACTGCATCCCTACCGCATCCTGACGGCATCCCGACCGCATCCCGACCGCATCCCAGCCGCATCCCAACTGCATCCCGACCGCATCCCGACCGCATCCCAGCCGCATCCCGACCGCATCCCAGCTGCATCCCAACCGCATCCCGACCGCATCCCAGTCCCATCCCAGCCGCATCCCGGCCGCATCCCGACCGCATCCCAGCCGCATCCCAGCCGCATCCCAGCCGCATCCCAGCCGCATCCCGACCGCATCCCGACCGCATCCCGACCGCATCCCGGGCGCATCCCAGCCGCATCCCAGCCGCATCCCGACCGCATCCCGGCCGCATCCCGGCCGCATCCCAGCCACATCCCGACCGCATCCCGACCGCATCCCGACCGCATCCCGACCGCATCCCGACCGCATCCCAGCCGCATCCCAGCCGCATCCCAACTGCATCCCGACCGCATCCCGACCGCATCCCAGCCGCATCCCAGCATCCAGGCGGATCCCATCCAGGTAGGATTATTCCTGCTTCCAAGCCTTAAGGCCAATTCCCAGTGCATTCCAGCCTCTGCATCCCAAAGGAGAACGGGATGGGTGGGGGGGGGGGGTGATGCCTTCCCACCGGGATACGGAACAGGGACTCGGGATGCTCGCAGGGAAAAGCTGGAATTCCGCCTTTGGAATTAGGGCATTGGGATGCTGGCGCTGGCAGGGATCCCAAACAAGGGACAATAGGAGACTTGGAATGTCGGGGTCCGTGGAAGTGGAGGGAGAGGGGACGTGGAGTGGGAATGGTGGATGGGGGGGATGAGTAGGGATCCCATATCCCCTCCCTGCTTGCATCCCATCCTGCATCCCTGCTCAGCATCCCATAGAGCATCCCATAGAGCATCTCATAGAGCATCCCATAGAGCATCCCATAGAGCACCCCATAGAGCATCCCATGGAGCATCCCATAGAGCATCCCATAGAGCATCCCATAGGGCATCCCATAGAGCATCCCATAGGGCATTCCATAGGGCATCCCATAGAGCATTCCATAGGGCATCCCATAGGGCATCCCGTAGAGCATCCCATAGAGCATCCCATGGAGCATCCCATAGAGCATCCCATAGAGCATCCCATAGGGCATTCCATAGAGCATCCCATAGAGCATCCCATAGAGCATCCCATAGAGCATCCCATAGAGTATCCCATAGAGCATCCCGTAGAGCATCCCATCCTGCATCCCTGCTCAGCATCCCATAGAGCATCCCATATCCCATCCCTGCTTGCATCCCATCCTGCATCCCTGCCCAGCATCCCATAGAGCATCCCTGCTTGCATCCCATATCCCATCCCTGCTCAGCATCCCATCCAGCATCCTTGCTCCAGCATCCCGCTCCTAAAGTGGGAATTCCATAGGGAAAGGAGGTGGGAATGGCAGAGGGAAAGGAGGTGGGAATTCCATAGGGAAAGGAGATGGGTATTCCATAGGGAAAGGAGATGGGAATTCCATAGGGAAAGGAGCTGGGAATGGCAGAGGGAAATGAGATGGGAATTCCATAGGGAAAGGAGGTGGGAATGGCATAGGGAAAGGAGATGGGAATTCCATAGGGAAAGGAGCTGGGAATGGCAGAGGGAAATGAGATGGGAATTCCATAGGGAAAGGAGGTGGGAATGGCAGAGGGAAAGGAAGTGGGAATTCCATAGGGAAAGGAGGTGGGAATTCCATAAGGAAAGGAGGTGGGAATTCCATAGGGAAAGGAGGTGGGAATTCCATAGGGAAAGGAGGTGGGAATTCCATAGGGAAAGGAGGTGGGAATTCCATAGGGAAAGGAGATGGGAATTCCATAGGGAAAGGAGGTGGGAATGGCAGCCTCATGTCCTTAGCCTTCTCCTTGGGCAGGCATGGGCTGAGGCCCGGAAAACCACGGAATTCCATTGGCAAAGCCCCCGGGAGGCGTGATTCCCGTGGGATTCCCGTGCGGAAAGCAGGGATCGGGGAGCGCCGTCGCGGGGCCCACTGGACATTGGGAAGCTCGCTGTGGAATTCCAGCTGTTGGGATGCCCCATCGGCGTGCCACGCTTCCAGCAGGGAAAGCCTACGGAAGGGACCCCCAGGCTCCTGCCATTCCAGAGGTGAGGAATTCGGGATTCCCGGAGCCATTCCCAAGAGAGGGAGGGAATTCCGGGAGCCAAGTGGGATGAGGTGAGGCCAAAGAGGCCCATTCCTCCCGTTTGGAATGCTTCGGAATGCGCCTCCGGAGCTGTCGCCATTCCCATGGCGTATCCCTATGGATGCAGCTCCATACCCCCTCCAAATTCCATTGTCCCGGAAGCAAAGGACGTCATTCCCAAAGCCTTCCCGTTGGGAGCAACTCATCCAGGCACTGTGGATCCCGGGATCGCCGTTTTTCCACGGCATTCCATAGCATTCCATAGCATTCCATAGCATTCCATGGCTTTCCATAGCATTCCATGGCTTTCCATAGAATTCCATGGCATTCCATAGCATTCCATGGCTTTCCATAGCATTCCATGGCTTTCCATAGAATTCCATGGCATTCCATAGCATTCCATGGCATTCCATAGCATTCCATAGCATTCCATGGCATTCCATAGCATTCCATAGCATTCCATGGGATTCCATGGCATTCCAGCCGTCCTCTAGCCATCGCATCCGGGATAAGGCCGAGGATGCTCCTCCATCCCTACGGATGCTCCAATGGGTTCAATGAGGGGCCGGGAATGCCGTCCCGCTGCCAAGGAACCGGATCGGGAAGCGATTCCCAAGATCCCATCCCAAACTTTTCCTCTCTCTTTTCCAGAGGCGGAAAACCTGAGGAGGAGACGAGAGGGGAAAACTGGGAAGCGCATCCAGGGTTGAGGAATTCCATGGGTGAGTTCGCCGGCATCCCTTTGTCCCGGGTATCCCGTTATCCTGTTCTTAGCCGTCGGTATTCCTGATGGATTTAGCCCCCATGCGTCTTGCCGGCGGCATTCCGAGCGGCCGGAAAACCGGGAATGGAGGGGGGGGAAAAACTGGGAATGGCATCGCCGGGAGTTGGGATCGGGATGGCTTCGGAGGGGAGCGATGGAAGCAGGAATCCCATATATCCCATATATCCCATGTATCCCATATCCCCATATATCCCATATATCCCGTATCCTATATATCCCATATATCCCATATATCCCATATCCCATATCCCATATTTCCATATATCCCATATCCCATATATCCCATATCCCATATTTCCATATATCCCATATCCCATATATCCCATATCCCATATTTCCATATATTCCATATCCCATATATCCCATATTCCGTATTCCCATATATCACATATATCCCATATTCTGTATATTCCATATATCCCATATATCCCATCTATCCCATATCCCATATATCCTATATCCCCATATATCCCATATATCCCATGTATCCCATATATCCCATCTATCCCATCTATCCCATATCCCATCTATCCCATATCCCATCTATCCCATACATCCCATATCCCATCTATCCCATATGTCCCATCTATCCCATACATCCCATATCCCATCTATCCCATCTATCCCATATTCCCATCTATCCCATATCCCATCTATCCCATATCCCATCTATCCCATCTATCCCATCTATCCCATATCCCATCTATCCCATCTATCCCATATCCCATATATCCTATCTGTCCCATCTATCCCATATCCCATCTATCCCATCTATCCCATCTATCCCATATCCCATCTATCCCATGTATCCCATCTATCCCATATCCCATCTATCCCATCTGTCCCATCTATCCCATATCCCATCTACCCCATATGTCCCATCTATCCCATACATCCCATATCCCCACATTGGGAATGTTGCCTCGGATTAGGTTGGGAATAGGCCTTTAAGGGCTGCTCCTTGCAGCATTCCCAACTTCCTGGGACAACGGCCTCCTTCCCGTAGGGAATTCCATGGCTCCGGGCTCACTCCCACCCCTTTGTCCCGCTTGGATCCAAAGTCGCTTTTCCCATTTGAGGACCAAGCCCTTGGGAATTCCCAACAGGAATCCCATTGCCTTCCTTACCCCGCAGCCAGCCCTGGGGCCCCGCTTCCCTCTATCCCTATGAGATCCCATCCTGATCCCCATCATTCCCATGATGATCCCCACCATTCCCATCCTGATCCCCATCATTCCCATCCTGATCCCCACCATTCCCATCCTGATCCCCATCATTCCCATGATGATCCCCATCATTCCCGTCCTGATCCCCACCATTCCCATCCTGATCCCCATCATTCCCGTCCTGATCCCCACCATTCCCGTCCTGATCCCCATCATTCCCATCCTGATCCCCACCATTCCCGTCCTGATCCCCACCATTCCCGTCCTGATCCCCATCATTCCCATCCTGATCCCCACCATTCCCGTCCTGATCCCCACCATTCCCGTCCTGATCCCCACCATTCCCATGATGATTCCTATTCTGATCCCCACCATTCCCATCTTTCCCATTCCCATCCCCATCCTTCTCATTATGACCCCCACCATTCCCATCCTGACTCCCACCATTCCCATTCCCATCCCCATCCTTCCCATCCTGATCCCCACCATTCCCATCCTGATCCCCACCATTCCCATCTTTCCCATTCCCATCCTGATCCCCACCATTCCCATCCTTCCCATTCCCATCCCCATCCTTCTCATTATGACCCCCACCATTCCCATCCTGATCCCCACCATTCCCATTCCCATCCCCATCCTTCCCATCCTGATCCCCACCATTCCCATCCTGTTCCCCATCCTCATTCCCATCTTTCCCATTCCCATTCTGACCCCCACCATTCCCATTCTGACCCTCATCCTTCCCATTCCCATTCCCATCCTGACCCCCATCGTTCCCACTCCCATTCTTCCCATTCACACTTTCCTATCCCCATCCCCATCCTTCTCAGTCCCATTCTTCCCATTCCCACCTTTACATTCCCATTCCCATGCTGACCCCCAACCTTCCCATTCCCATTCCCATTCCCCTTCCCATCCCCATCCCCATCCTTCCCATTCCCATTCTCATCTTTCCATTCCCATTCCCATCCTGACCCTCATCCTTCCCATTCCCATTCCCCTTCCCATCCCCATCCTTCCCATTCCCATTCCCATTCCCATTCCCATCCTGACCCCCATCTTTCCCATTCCCACCTTCCCATTCCCATTCTGACCCCCACCATTCCCACCCTGACCCCCATCTTTCCCATTCCCATTCTTCCCATTCCCATTCCCATTCTGACCCCCACCATTCCCACCCTGACCCCCATCCTTCCCATTCCCATTCTTCCCATTCCCATTCCCATCCTGATCCCCACCATTCCTATCCCATTCCCACCCTTCCCATTCCCATCCTGACCCCCATCCTTCCCATTCCCCTTCCCATTCCCCCTTTCCCATTCCCATCCTTCCCATTCCCATCCTGACCCCCATTCTTCCCATTCCCATTCTTCCCATTCCCATTCTTCCCATTCCCATTCCCCTTCCCATCCCCATTCCCATCCTGACCCCCATCCTTCCCATTCCCATTCCCCTTCCCATCCCCATCCCCGTCCTTCCCATTCCCATTCCCATTCCCATCCTGACCCCCATCCTTCCCATTCCCATTCTCATCTTTCCATTCTCATTCCCATCCTGACCCCCATCCTTCCCATTCCCCTTCCCATTCCCCCTTTCCCATTCCCATCCTGACCCCCATCCTTCCCATTCCCATTCTTCCCATTCCCTTTCTTCCCATTCCCCCTTTCCCATTCCCATCCTTCCCATTCCCACCTTTCCATTCCCATTCCCATCCTGACCCCCATCCTTCCCGTTCCCCTTCCCCTTCCCATCCCCATCCCCATCCTTCCCATTCCCATTCTCATCTTTCCATTCCCCTTCCCATCCCCATCCCCATCCTTCCCATTCCCATCCTTCCCATTCCCATTCCCCTTCCCATCCCCATCCCCATCCTTCCCATTCCCATTCTTCCCATTCCCATCCTGACCCCCATCCTTCCCATTCCTGTTCCCATTCCCCTTCCCATCTCCATCCTGACCCCCATCCTTCACATTCCCCTTCCCATCCCCATCCTTCCCATTCCCATTCTCATCTTTCCATTCCCATTCCCATTCCCATTCCCATTCCCATCCTGATCCCCCCCATCCCCATTCCCCTTCCCATCCCCATTCCCTCTCCTCTCCCCCCCTTTCCTTCCCCCCCATTCCCGGTCCCTCCCCTCCCTCATTGTCTCCTCTCCCTCTCAAGCCCCCGCTGGGTTCCCGGATGTGCGCTCCCGGCGATGGGGCCGCTGCGGGGCCGAACGGCTCCGTCCCCGGCTCCGTCCCCGGCTCCGACCCCGGCCCCTGCCCCGGCCCCGACCTAAACCTCGGTTTCTGGGGGTGGTGGGGGGGGGGCAGCAAAGGGCAGGGCTGGGCCCAACCCCCCCCAAACCCGGCGGGATTCACCCAGGAGCCTCCCCCCTCTCCGCTCGCTC
>NW_026913923.1:2500-11465 GCF_034315485.1 Pezoporus occidentalis | reverse complement strand
AGGGTTCGGGTTAGGGTTAGGGTTGGGGTTGAGAACCTCTGTGGGTCATTAGAATGCTCTTGAACATACTTTATTTTGCTCACTTTGTTACGTTTACTGTGTTTTCCTATATATCTAGATATATAGTTATTACACTCGCTTTGTTACAGTTAGAGGGGAGAAATGGGGTAGGGTTAGGTTTACGGTTAGGGTTAGGGTTAGGGTTAGGGTTAGGGTTGAGAACCTCTGTGGGTCATTAGAATCCTCTTGAACATGCTTTATTTTGATCACTTTGTTACGTTTCCTCTGTTTTCCTGTATATATATATACATATAGTATTACACTCACTTTGTTACAGTTACAGGGGAGAAATGGGTTAGGGTTTCACTTTGTTACAGTTGCAGGGGAGAAATGGGTTAGGGTTAGGGTTAGGTTTAGGGTTAGGGTTAGGGTTAGGGTTAGGGTTAGGGTTGAGAACCTCTGTGGGTCATTAGAATGCTCTTGAACATGTTTTATTTTGCTCACTTTGTTACGTTTACTGTGTTTTCCTATATATATATATATATAGTATTACACTCACTTTGTTACAGTTACAGGGGAGAAATGGGTTAGGGTTAGGTTTACGTTAGGGTTAGGGTTAGGGTTAGGGTTAGGGTTGAGAACCTCTGTGGGTCATTAGAATGCTCTTGAACATGCTTTATTTTGCTCACTTTGTTACGTTTCCTGTGTTTTCCTGTATATATATATATATAGTATTACACTCACTTTGTTACAGTTACAGGGGAGAAATGGGTTAGGGTTAGGGTTAGGGTTAGGGTTAGGGTTAGGGTTAGGGTTAGGGTTGAGAACCTCTGTGGGTCATTAGAATGCTCTTGAACATGTTTTATTTTGCTCACTTTGTTACGTTTCCTCTGTTTTCCTGTATATATATATACATATAGTATTACACTCACTTTGTTACAGTTACAGGGGAGAAATGGGTTAGAGTTAGGGTTAGGTTTAGGGTTAGGGTTAGGGTTAGGGTTAGGGTTGAGAACCTCTGTGGGTCATTAGAATGCTCTTGAACATGTTTTATTTTGCTCACTTTGTTACGTTTCCTGTGTTTTCCTATATATATATATATATAGTATTACACTCACTTTGTTACAGTTACAGGGGAGAAATGGGTTAGGGTTAGGTTGTTAGGGTTAGGGTTAGGGTTAGGGTTAGGGTTGAGAACCTCTGTGGGTCATTAGAATGCTCTTGAACATGCTTTATTTTGCTCACTTTGTTACATTTACTGTGTTTTCCTATATATCTATATATATAGTATTACACTCTCTTTGTTACAGTTACAGGGGAGTAATGGGTTAGGGTTAGGTTTAGGGTTAGGTTTAGGGTTAGGGTTAGGGTTGAGTTGACCTCTGTGGGTCATTAGAATGCTCTTGAACATGCTTTATTTTGCTCACTTTGTTACGTTTACTGTGTTTTCCTATATATATATACATATAGTATTACACTCACTTTGTTACAGTTACAGGGGAGAAATGGGGTAGGGTTAGGGTTAGGGTTAGGGTTAGGGTTAGGGTTAGGGTTAGGGTTAGGGTTGAGAACCTCTGTGGGTCATTAGAATGCTCTTGAACATGCTTTATTTTGCTCACTTTGTTACGTTTCCTCTGTTTTCCTGTATATATATATACATATAGTATTACACTCACTTTGTTACAGTTACAGGGGAGAAATGGGTTAGGGTTAGGGTTGGTTAGTGTTAGGGTTAGGGTTAGGGTTAGGGTTAGGGTTGAGTACCTCTGTGGGTCATTAGAATGCTCTTGAACATGCTTTATTTTGCTCACTTTGTTACGTTTCCTCTGTTTTCCTGTATATATATATACATAGTATTGCACTCACTTTTTTACAGTTACAGGGGAGAAATGGTTTAGGGTTAGGGTTAGGGGGTTAGGGTTAGGTTTAGGGTTAGGGTTGAGAACCTCTGTGGGTCATTAGAATGCTCTTGAACATGCTTTATTTTGCTCACTTTGTTACGTTTACTGTGTTTTCCTATATATATATATATATAGTATTACACTCACTTTGTTACAGTTACAGGGGAGAAATGGGTTAGGGTTAGGGTTAGGGTTAGGGTTAGGGTTAGGGTTAGGGTTAGGGTTGAGAACCTCTGTGGGTCATTAGAATGCTCTTGAACATGCTTTATTTTGCTCACTTTGTTACGTTTACTGTGTTTTCCTATATATCTATATATATAGTATTACACTCACTTTGTTACAGTTAGAGGGGAGAAATGGGGTAGGGTTAGGTTTACGGTTAGGGTTAGGGTTAGGGTTAGGGTTAGGGTTAGGGTTGAGAACCTCTGTGGGTCATTAGAATGCTCTTGAACATGCTTTATTTTGATCACTTTGTTACGTTTCCTCTGTTTTCCTGTATATATATATATATAGTATTACACTCACTTTGTTACAGTTACAGGGGAGAAATGGGTTAGGGTTAGGGTTAGGTTAGGGTTAGGGTTAGGGTTAGGGTTAGGGTTAGGGTTGAGAACCTCTGTGGGTCATTAGAATGCTCTTGAACATGTTTTATTTTGCTCACTTTGTTACGTTTCCTCTGTTTTCCTGTATATATATATACATATAGTATTACACTCACTTTGTTACAGTTACAGGGGAGAAATGGGTTAGGGTTAGTGGGAGGGTTAGGGTTAGGGTTAGGGTTGAGTACCTCTGTGGGTCATTAGAATGCTCTTGAACATGCTTTATTTTGCTCACTTTGTTACATTTACTGTGTTTTCCTATATATCTATATATATAGTGTTGCACTCACTTTGTTACAGTTACAGGGGAGAAATGGGTTAGGGTTAGGGTTAGGGTTAGGGTTAGGGTTAGGGTTAGGGTTGAGAACCTCTGTGGGTCATTAGAATGCTCTTGAACATACTTTATTTTGCTCACTTTGTTACGTTTACTGTGTTTTCCTATATATCTAGATATATAGTATTACACTCGCTTTGTTACAGTTAGAGGGGAGAAATGGGGTAGGGTTAGGTTTACGGTTAGGGTTAGGGTTAGGGTTAGGGTTAGGGTTAGGGTTGAGAACCTCTGTGGGTCATTAGAATCCTCTTGAACATGCTTTATTTTGATCACTTTGTTACGTTTCCTCTGTTTTCCTGTATATATATATACATATAGTATTACACTCACTTTGTTACAGTTACAGGGGAGAAATGGGTTAGGGTTAGGGTTAGGGTTAGGGTTAGGGTTAGGGTTAGGGTTAGGGTTAGGGTTAGAGAACCTCTGTGGGTCATTAGAATGCTCTTGAACATGTTTTATTTTGCTCACTTTGTTACGTTTCCTCTGTTTTCCTGTATATATATATACATATAGTATTACACTCACTTTGTTACAGTTACAGGGGAGAAATGGGTTAGGGTTAGTGTTAGGGTTAGGGTTAGGGTTAGGGTTAGGGTTATGTACCTCTGTGGGTCATTAGAATGCTCTTGAACATGCTTTATTTTGCTCACTTTGTTACATTTACTGTGTTTTCCTATATATCTATATATATAGTGTTGCACTCACTTTGTTACAGTTACAGGGGAGAAATGGGTTAGGGTTAGGGTTAGGGTTAGGGTTAGGGTTGGTGTTGAGAACCTCTGTGGGTCATTAGAATGCTCTTGAACATACTTTATTTTGCTCACTTTGTTACGTTTACTGTGTTTTCCTATATATCTATATATATAGTATTACACTCACTTTGTTACAGTTACAGGGGAGAAATGGGGTAGGGTTAGGTTTACGGTTAGGGTTAGGGTTAGGGTTAGGGTTAGGGTTAGGGTTGAGAACCTCTGTGGGTCATTAGAATCCTCTTGAACATGCTTTATTTTGATCACTTTGTTACGTTTCCTCTGTTTTCCTGTATATATATATACATATAGTATTACACTCACTTTGTTACAGTTACAGGGGAGAAATGGGTTAGGGTTAGGGTTAGGTTTATGGTTAGGGTTAGGGTTAGGGTTGCTCACTTTGTTACGTTTCCTCTGTTTTCCTGTATATATATATACATATAGTATTACACTCACTTTGTTACAGTTACAGGGGAGAAATGGGTTAGGGTTAGGGTTAGTTAGGGTTAGGGTTAGGGTTAGGGTTAGGGTTAGGGTTGAGAACCTCTGTGGGTCATTAGAATGCTCTTGAACATGTTTTATTTTGCTCACTTTGTTACGTTTCCTCTGTTTTCCTGTATATATATATACATATAGTATTACACTCACTTTGTTACAGTTACAGGGGAGAAATGGGTTAGGGTTAGTGTTAGGGTTAGGGTTAGGGTTAGGGTTGAGTACCTCTGTGGGTCATTAGAATGCTCTTGAACATGCTTTATTTTGCTCACTTTGTTACATTTACTGTGTTTTCCTATATATCTATATATATAGTGTTGCACTCACTTTGTTACAGTTACAGGGGAGAAATGGGTTAGGGTTAGGGTTAGGGTTAGGGTTAGGGTTAGGGTTGAGAACCTCTGTGGGTCATTAGAATGCTCTTGAACATACTTTATTTTGCTCACTTTGTTACGTTTACTGTGTTTTCCTATATATCTATATATATAGTATTACACTCGCTTTGTTACAGTTAGAGGGGAGAAATGGGGTAGGGTTAGGTTTACGGTTAGGGTTAGGGTTAGGGTTAGGGTTAGGGTTAGGGTTGAGAACCTCTGTGGGTCATTAGAATCCTCTTGAACATGCTTTATTTTGATCACTTTGTTACGTTTCCTCTGTTTTCCTGTATATATATATATATAGTATTACACTCACTTTGTTACAGTTACAGGGGAGAAATGGGTTAGGGTTAGGGTTAGGTTTAGGGTTAGGGTTAGGGTTAGGGTTAGGGTTAGGGTTAGGGTTAGGGTTAGGGTTGACCTCTGTGGGTCATTAGAATGCTCTTGAACATGTTTTATTTTGCTCACTTTGTTACGTTTCCTCTGTTTTCCTGTATATATATATACATATAGTATTACACTCACTTTGTTACAGTTACAGGGGAGAAATGGGTTAGGGTTAGTGTTAGGGTTAGGGTTAGGGTTAGGGTTAGGGTTAGTACCTCTGTGGGTCATTAGAATGCTCTTGAACATGCTTTATTTTGCTCACTTTGTTACATTTACTGTGTTTTCCTATATATCTATATATATAGTGTTGCACTCACTTTGTTACAGTTACAGGGGAGAAATGGGTTAGGGTTAGGGTTAGGGTTAGGGTTAGGGTTAGGGTTAGGGTTGAGAACCTCTGTGGGTCATTAGAATGCTCTTGAACATACTTTATTTTGCTCACTTTGTTACGTTTACTGTGTTTTCCTATATATCTAGATATATAGTATTACACTCGCTTTGTTACAGTTAGAGGGGAGAAATGGGGTAGGGTTAGGTTTGGGTTAGGTTTATGGTTGGGTTAGGGTTAGGGTTAGGGTTAGGGTTGAGAACCTCTGTGGGTCATTAGAATCCTCTTGAACATGCTTTATTTTGATCACTTTGTTACGTTTCCTCTGTTTTCCTGTATATATATATACATATAGTATTACACTCACTTTGTTACAGTTACAGGGGAGAAATGGGTTAGGGTTAGGGTTAGGTTTAGGGTTAGGGTTAGGGTTAGGGTTAGGGTTAGGGTTAGGGTTGAGAACCTCTGTGGGTCATTAGAATGCTCTTGAACATGTTTTATTTTGCTCACTTTGTTACGTTTCCTCTGTTTTCCTGTATATATATATACATATAGTATTACACTCACTTTGTTACAGTTACAGGGGAGAAATGGGTTAGGGTTAGTGTTAGGGTTAGGGTTAGGGTTAGGGTTAGGGTTGAGTACCTCTGTGGGTCATTAGAATGCTCTTGAACATGCTTTATTTTGCTCACTTTGTTACATTTACTGTGTTTTCCTATATATCTATATATATAGTGTTGCACTGGCTTTTGTTACAGTTACAGGGGAGAAATGGGTTAGGGTTAGGGTTAGGGTTAGGGTTAGGGTTGGGGTTGAGAACCTCTGTGGGTCATTAGAATGCTCTTGAACATACTTTATTTTGCTCACTTTGTTACGTTTACTGTGTTTTCCTATATATCTAGATATATAGTATTACACTCGCTTTGTTACAGTTAGAGGGGAGAAATGGGGTAGGGTTAGGTTTACGGTTAGGGTTAGGGTTAGGGTTAGGGTTAGGGTTAGGGTTGAGAACCTCTGTGGGTCATTAGAATCCTCTTGAACATGCTTTATTTTGATCACTTTGTTACGTTTCCTCTGTTTTCCTGTATATATATATACATATAGTATTACACTCACTTTGTTACAGTTACAGGGGAGAAATGGGTTAGGGTTAGGGTTAGGTTTAGGGTTAGGGTTAGGGTTAGGGTTAGGGTTAGGGTTAGGGTTGAGAACCTCTGTGGGTCATTAGAATGCTCTTGAACATGTTTTATTTTGCTCACTTTGTTACGTTTCCTCTGTTTTCCTGTATATATATATACATATAGTATTACACTCACTTTGTTACAGTTACAGGGGAGAAATGGGTTAGGGTTAGTGTTAGGGTTAGGGTTAGGGTTAGGGTTAGGGTTGAGTACCTCTGTGGGTCATTAGAATGCTCTTGAACATGCTTTATTTTGCTCACTTTGTTACATTTACTGTGTTTTCCTATATATCTATATATATAGTGTTGCACTCACTTTGTTACAGTTACAGGGGAGAAATGGGTTAGGGTTAGGGTTAGGGTTAGGGTTAGGGTTGGGGTTGAGAACCTCTGTGGGTCATTAGAATGCTCTTGAACATACTTTATTTTGCTCACTTTGTTACGTTTACTGTGTTTTCCTATATATCTAGATATATAGTATTACACTCGCTTTGTTACAGTTAGAGGGGAGAAATGGGGTAGGGTTAGGTTTACGGTTAGGGTTAGGGTTAGGGTTAGGGTTAGGGTTAGGGTTGAGAACCTCTGTGGGTCATTAGAATCCTCTTGAACATGCTTTATTTTGATCACTTTGTTACGTTTCCTCTGTTTTCCTGTATATATATATACATATAGTATTACACTCACTTTGTTACAGTTACAGGGGAGAAATGGGTTAGGGTTAGGGTTAGGTTTAGGGTTAGGGTTAGGGTTAGGGTTAGGGTTAGGGTTAGGGTTAGGGTTGAGAACCTCTGTGGGTCATTAGAATGCTCTTGAACATGTTTTATTTTGCTCACTTTGTTACGTTTCCTCTGTTTTCCTGTATATATATATACATATAGTATTACACTCACTTTGTTACAGTTACAGGGGAGAAATGGGTTAGGGTTAGTGTTAGGGTTAGGGTTAGGGTTAGGGTTGAGTACCTCTGTGGGTCATTAGAATGCTCTTGAACATGCTTTATTTTGCTCACTTTGTTACATTTACTGTGTTTTCCTATATATCTATATATATAGTGTTGCACTCACTTTGTTACAGTTACAGGGGAGAAATGGGTTAGGGTTAGGGTTAGGGTTAGGGTTAGGGTTAGTGGAGAACCTCTGTGGGTCATTAGAATGCTCTTGAACATACTTTATTTTGCTCACTTTGTTACGTTTACTGTGTTTTCCTATATATATATATATATAGTATTACACTCGCTTTGTTACAGTTACAGGGGAGAAATGGGGTAGGGTTAGGGTTAGGGTTAGGGTTAGGGTTAGGGTTAGGGTTAGGGTTAGGGTTGAGAACCTCTGTGGGTCATTAGAATCCTCTTGAACATGCTTTATTTTGATCACTTTGTTACGTTTCCTCTGTTTTCCTGTATATATATATACATATAGTATTACACTCACTTTGTTACAGTTACAGGGGAGAAATGGGTTAGGGTTAGGGTTAGGTTTAGGGTTAGGGTTAGGGTTAGGGTTAGGGTTAGGGTTGAGAACCTCTGTGGGTCATTAGAATGCTCTTGAACATGTTTTATTTTGCTCACTTTGTTACGTTTCCTCTGTTTTCCTGTATATATATATACATATAGTATTACACTCACTTTGTTACAGTTACAGGGGAGAAATGGGTTAGGGTTAGTGTTAGGGTTAGGGTTAGGGTTAGGGTTAGGGTTGAGTACCTCTGTGGGTCATTAGAATGCTCTTGAACATGCTTTATTTTGCTCACTTTGTTACATTTACTGTGTTTTCCTATATATATATATATATAGTATTACACTCACTTTGTTACAGTTACAGGGGAGAAATGGGTTAGGGTTAGGGTTAGGGTTAGGGTTAGGGTTAGGGTTAGGGTTAGGGTTGAGAACCTCTGTGGGTCATTAGAATGCTCTTGAACATGCTTTATTTTGCTCACTTTGTTACGTTTACTGTGTTTTCCTGTATATATATATATATAGTATTACACTCACTTTGTTACAGTTACAGGGGAGAAATGGGTTAGGGTTAGGGTTAGGGTTAGGGTTAGGGTTAGGGTTAGGGTTGAGAACCTCTGTGGGTCATTAGAATGCTCTTGAACATGCTTTATTTTGCTCACTTTGTTACGTTTCCTCTGTTTTCCTATATATATATATATATAGTATTACACTCACTTTGTTACAGTTACAGGGGAGAAATGGGTTAGGGTTAGGGTTTAGGGTTAGGGTTAGGGTTAGGGTTAGGGTTGAGGGTTAACCTCTGTGGGTCATTAGAATGCTCTTGAACATGTTTTATTTTGCTCACTTTGTTACGTTTCCTCTGTTTTCCTGTATATATATATATATAGTATTACACTCACTTTGTTACAGTTACAGGGGAGAAATGGGTTAGGGTTAGTGTTAGGGTTAGGGTTAGGGTTAGGGTTGAGAACCTCTGTGGGTCATTAGAATGCTCTTGAACATGCTTTATTTTGCTCACTTTGTTACATTTACTGTGTTTTCCTATATATATATATATATAGTGTTGCACTCACTTTGTTACAGTTACAGGGGAGAAATGGGTTAGGGTTAGGGTTAGGGTTAGGGTTAGTGTTGGCGTTGAGAACCTCTGTGG
>NW_026913922.1:0-6437 GCF_034315485.1 Pezoporus occidentalis | reverse complement strand
GAGTAAGGATGGACCTAGTGTTGCAAAGCTGACTCTGTTCTGAAGATCACTAGCACCACCTTTCCCTCCTGCCTCTTCGGCTGTGAGAACAGAAGCCAAACCTTCTGCATCTACGCCCTGCGTTGCTGGGCAGCAGAGTGCAGGCTTCGGAGAGGTTTCATTCAAACTCTCTTTCAGGTATGAAAGTGAGCAGTGAAAGCAATGATGGAGGCACCGTTGCAAAGCTGACTGTGTGCTGAAGAATGCCAGCACCAGCTTTCCCTCCTGGCTCTTCTGCTGTGGGAGCAGAGGCCAAAGGTTCATGCTCTTACTCACTGTGCTGCTGCGCAGGCGAGAGCAGGCTCTGGAGCGAATGCATTCAGAGGTTTTTCCTGTTGAAAGTGGGCAGTGACACCAGTAATGGAGGCACCTTTGCAAAGCTGACTGTGTGCTGAAGATTAGTAGCACAAGCTTTCACTCCTGGCTCTTCGGCTGTGTGAGCAGAGGCCAAACGTTTGTGCTCTACTCACTGTGCTGCTGGGCAGCTTAGACAACATCCGGAGAGGTACGACTCAAATGAACTTTTAGCTATGAAACCGAGGAGCCACAGCACTGCTGGGGACAAAGTTGCAAAGCTGACTATGTGCTGAAGATTGCCAGAAGCAGCTTTCTCTCCTGGCTCTTCTGCTGTGGGAGCAGAGGCCAGACGTTCATGATCTCCTCAGAGTGCTGCTGGGCAGCAGAGGGCAGGCTTCCGAGAGGATTCATTCAAACTCTCTTTCAGGTATGAAAGTGAGCAGAGACAGCAATGATGGAGGCACCGTTGTAAAGCTGACTGTGTGCTGAAGAATCCCAGCACCAGCTTTCCCTTTTTTCTCTTCTAATGTGGGAGCAGAGGCCAAACGTTCGTGCTCTACTCACTGTGCTGCTGGGCAGCTGAGAGTGACCTCCAGTTTTTATTCAAATTGTCTTTTAGGCATTAAACCGAGGAGAAACTGCAATGATGGAGGCACCGTTGCAAAGCTGGGTGCTGAAGAGGCCCAGCACCAGCTTTTTTCATTCGTCTTCGGCTGTGGGAACAGAGGGCAAACGTTCGTGCCCTCCTCGCTGTGCTCCTGGGTCCCCTAGAGCAAGCTCCGGAGAGGTACAATTCAAATAGACTTTTACGTATGAAAGTGATCAGTGAACAGGCATGATGCTGACACCCTTGTAAAGCTGACTGTGTGCTGAAAAGGCCCAGCACGATCTTTCCCTCCTGGCTCTTCTACTGTGGGAGCAGAACCCAAACGTTGGTGCTCCACTCACTATGCTGCTGGGCAGCCGAGAGCAGGCTCTGGAGAGCTTGCATTCAAATGCACTTTTAGGTTTGAAAGCTCAGAGAGCACAGATGGTGACTCCGTTGCAAAGCTGACTGTGTGCTGATGCTTCCCAGCCCCAGCTTTCCCTCCTGGCTCTTCGGCTGGGAGAACAGAGGCCAAAAGTTCGTGCTCTACTCAGTGTGCTGCTGGGCAGCAGACAGCAAGCTCCTGAGAGGTAGCATTCAAATGCAAACTCACGTAGGAAAGTGAGCCCTGAGAGTAAGGATGGACCTAGTGTTGCAAAGCTGACTCTGTTCTGAAGATCACTAGCACCACCTTTCCCTCCTGCCTCTTCGGCTGTGAGAACAGAAGCCAAACCTTCTGCATCTACGCCCTGCGTTGCTGGGCAGCAGAGTGCAGGCTTCGGAGAGGTTTCATTCAAACTCTCTTTCAGGTATGAAAGTGAGCAGTGAAAGCAATGATGGAGGCACCGTTGCAAAGCTGACTGTGTGCTGAAGAATGCCAGCACCAGCTTTCCCTCCTGGCTCTTCTGCTGTGGGAGCAGAGGCCAAAGGTTCATGCTCTTACTCACTGTGCTGCTGCGCAGGCGAGAGCAGGCTCTGGAGCGAATGCATTCAGAGGTTTTTCCTGTTGAAAGTGGGCAGTGACACCAGTAATGGAGGCACCTTTGCAAAGCTGACTGTGTGCTGAACATTAGTAGCACAAGCTTTCACTCCTGGCTCTTCGGTGTGTGAGCAGAGGCCAAAAGTTTGTGCTCTACTCACTGTGCTGCTGGGCAGCTTAGACACCATCCGGAGAGGTACGACTCAAATGAACTTTTAGCTATGAAACCGAGGAGCCACAGCACTGCTGGTGACAAAGTTGCAAAGCTGACTATGCGCTGAAGATTGCCAGAAGCAGCTTTCTCTCCTGGCTCTTCTGCTGTGGGAGCAGTGGCCAGACGTTCATGATCTCCTCAGAGTGCTGCTGGGCAGCAGAGGGCAGGCTTCCGAGAGGATTCATTCAAACTCTCTTTCAGGTATGAAAGTGAGCAGAGACAGCAATGATGGAGGCACCGTTGTAAAGCTGACTGTGTGCTGAAGAATCCCAGCACCAGCTTTCCCTTTTTTCTCTTCTAATGCGGGAGCAGAGGCCAAACGTTCGTGCTCTACTCACTGTGCTGCTGGGCAGCTGAGAGTGACCTCCAGTTTTTATTCAAATTGTCTTTTAGGCATTAAACGGAGGAGAAACTGCAATGATAGAGGCACCGTTGCAAAGCTGGGTGCTGAAGAGGCCCAGCACCAGCTTTTTTCATTCGTCTTCGGCTGTGGGAACAGAGGGCAAGCGTTCGTGCCCTCCTCGCTGTGCTCCTGGGTCCCCTAGAGCAAGCTCCGGAGAGGTACAATTCAAATAGACTTTTACGTATGAAAGTGATCAGTGAACAGGCATGATGCTGACACCCTTGTAAAGCTGACTGTGTGCTGAAAAGGCCCAGCACGATCTTTCCCTCCTGGCTCTTCTACTGTGGGAGCAGAACCCAAACGTTGGTGCTCCACTCACTATGCTGCTGGGCAGCCGAGAGCAGGCTCTGGAGATCTTGCATTCAAATGCACTTTTAGGTTTGAAAGCTCAGAGAGCACAGATGGTGACTCCGTTGCAAAGCTGACTGTGTGCTGAAGCTTCCCAGCCCCAGCTTTCCCTCCTGGCTCTTCGGCTGGGAGAACAGAGGCCAAAAGTTCGTGCTCTACTCAGTGTGCTGCTGGGCAGCAGACAGCAAGCTCCTGAGAGGTAGCATTCAAATGCAAACTCACGTAGGAAAGTGAGCCCTGAGAGTAAGGATGGACCTAGTGTTGCAAAGCTGACTCTGTTCTGAAGATCACTAGCACCACCTTTCCCTCCTGCCTCTTCGGCTGTGAGAACAGAAGCCAAACCTTCTGCATCTACGCCCTGCGTTGCTGGGCAGCAGAGTGCAGGCTTCGGAGAGGTTTCATTCAAACTCTCTTTCAGGTATGAAAGTGAGCAGTGAAAGCAATGATGGAGGCACCGTTGCAAAGCTGACTGTGTGCTGAAGAATGCCAGCACCAGCTTTCCCTCCTGGCTCTTCTGCTGTGGGAGCAGAGGCCAAAGGTTCATGCTCTTACTCACTGTGCTGCTGCGCAGGCGAGAGCAGGCTCTGGAGCGAATGCATTCAGAGGTTTTTCCTGTTGAAAGTGGGCAGTGACACCAGTAATGGAGGCACCTTTGCAAAGCTGACTGTGTGCTGAACATTAGTAGCACAAGCTTTCACTCCTGGCTCTTCGGCTGTGTGAGCAGAGGCCAAACGTTTGTGCTCTACTCACTGTGCTGCTGGGCAGCTTAGACACCATCCGGAGAGGTACGACTCAAATGAACTTTTAGCTATGAAACCGAGGAGCCACAGCACTGCTGGTGACAAAGTTGCAAAGCTGACTATGTGCTGAAGATTGCCAGAAGCAGCTTTCTCTCCTGGCTCTTCTGCTGTGGGAGCAGAGGCCAGACGTTCATGATCTCCTCAGAGTGCTGCTGGGCAGCAGAGGGCAGGCTTCCGAGAGGATTCATTCAAACTCTCTTTCAGGTATGAAAGTGAGCAGAGACAGCAATGATGGAGGCACCGTTGTAAAGCTGACTGTGTGCTGAAGAATCCCAGCACCAGCTTTCCCTTTTTTCTCTTCTAATGTGGGAGCAGAGGCCAAACGTTCGTGCTCTACTCACTGTGCTGCTGGGCAGCTGAGAGTGACCTCCAGTTTTTATTCAAATTGTCTTTTAGGCATTAAACCGAGGAGAAACTGCAATGATGGAGGCACCGTTGCAAAGCTGGGTGCTGAAGAGGCCCAGCACCAGCTTTTTTCATTCGTCTTCGGCTGTGGGAACAGAGGGCAAACGTTCGTGCCCTCCTCGCTGTGCTCCTGGGTCCCCTAGAGCAAGCTCCGGAGAGGTACAATTCAAATAGACTTTTACGTATGAAAGTGATCAGTGAACAGGCATGATGCTGACACCCTTGTAAAGCTGACTGTGTGCTGAAAAGGCCCAGCACGATCTTTCCCTCCTGGCTCTTCTACTGTGGGAGCAGAACCCAAACGTTGGTGCTCCACTCACTATGCTGCTGGGCAGCCGAGAGCAGGCTCTGGAGATCTTGCATTCAAATGCACTTTTAGGTTTGAAAGCTCAGAGAGCACAGATGGTGACTCCGTTGCAAAGCTGACTGTGTGCTGAAGATTCCCAGCCCCAGCTTTCAATCCTTTTCACCCTTGTACACTCTCAGGTATGAAAGTGGGCAGTGACAGAAATGATGGAGGCACTGTTGTAAAGCTGACTGTGTGCTGAAGAATCCGAGTGCAGCTTTCCCTTTTTTCTCTTCTACTGTGGGAGCAGAACCCAAACATTGGTGTTCTACTCACTATGCTGCTGGGCAGCCGAGAGCAGGCTCTGGAGAGCTTGCATTCAAATGCACTTTTAGGTTTGAAAGCTCAGAGAGCACAGATGGTGACTCCGTTGCAAAGCTGACTGTGTGCTGAAGATTCCCAGCCCCAGCTTTCCCTCCTGGCTCTTCGGCTGGGAGAACAGAGGCCAAAAGTTCGTGCTCTACTCAGTGTGCTGCTGGGCAGCAGACAGCAAGCTCCTGAGAGGTAGCATTCAAATGCAAACTCACGTAGGAAAGTGAGCCCTGAGAGTAAGGATGGACATAGTGTTGCAAAGCTGACTCTGTTCTGAAGATCACTAGCACCACCTTTCCCTCCTGCCTCTTCGGCTGTGAGAACAGAAGCCAAACCTTCTGCATCTACGCCCTGCGTTGCTGGGCAGCAGAGTGCAGGCTTCGGAGAGGTTTCATTCAAACTCTCTTTCAGGTATGAAAGTGAGCAGTGAAAGCAATGATGGAGGCACCGTTGCAAAGCTGACTGTGTGCTGAAGAATGCCAGCACCAGCTTTCCCTCCTGGCTCTTCTGCTGTGGGAGCAGAGGCCAAAGGTTCATGCTCTTACTCACTGTGCTGCTGCGCAGGCGAGAGCAGGCTCTGGAGCGAATGCATTCAGAGGTTTTTCCTGTTGAAAGTGGGCAGTGACACCAGTAATGGAGGCACCTTTGCAAAGCTGACTGTGTGCTGAAGATTAGTAGCACAAGCTTTCACTCCTGGCTCTTCGGCTGTGTGAGCAGAGGCCAAACGTTTGTGCTCTACTCACTGTGCTGCTGGGCAGCTTAGACGCAATCCGGAGAGGTACGACTCAAATGAACTTTTAGCTATGAAACCGAGGAGCCACAGCACTGCTGGTGACAAAGTTGCAAAGCTGACTATGTGCTGAAGATTGCCAGAAGCAGCTTTCTCTCCTGGCTCTTCTGCTGTGGGAGCAGAGGCCAGACGTTCATGATCTCCTCAGAGTGCTGCTGGGCAGCAGAGGGCAGGCTTCCGAGAGGATTCATTCAAACTCTCTTTCAGGTATGAAAGTGAGCAGAGACAGCAATGATGGAGGCACCGTTGTAAAGCTGACTGTGTGCTGAAGAATCCCAGCACCAGCTTTCCCTTTTTTCTCTTCTAATGTGGGAGCAGAGGCCAAACGTTCGTGCTCTTCTCACTGTGCTGCTGGGCAGCTGAGAGTGACCTCCAGTTTTTATTCAAATTGTCTTTTAGGCATTAAACGGAGGAGAAACTGCAATGATGGAGGCACCGTTGCAAAGCTGGGTGCTGAAGAGGCCCAGCACCAGCTTTTTTCATTCGTCTTCGGCTGTGGGAACAGAGGGCAAACGTTCGTGCCCTCCTCGCTGTGCTCCTGGGTCCCCTAGAGCAAGCTCCGGAGAGGTACAATTCAAATAGACTTTTACGTATGAAAGTGATCAGTGAACAGGCATGATGCTGACACCCTTGTAAAGCTGACTGTGTGCTGAAAAGGCCCAGCACGATCTTTCCCTCCTGGCTCTTCTACTGTGGGAGCAGAACCCAAACGTTGGTGCTCCACTCACTATGCTGCTGGGCAGCCGAGAGCAGGCTCTGGAGATCTTGCATTCAAATGCACTTTTAGGTTTGAAAGCTCAGAGAGCACAGATGGTGACTCCGTTGCAAAGCTGACTGTGTGCTGAAGATTCCCAGCCCCAGCTTTCAATCCTTTTCACCCTTGTACACTCTCAGGTATGAAAGTGGGCAGTGACAGAA